>NC_056740.1:405278584-405493584 GCF_019279795.1 Protopterus annectens | reverse complement strand
CCAACATCCTGGAAGATAGGTTCAGTGCTCACTTTACCCCCCTCTCACCCCCTAAAGGGCCCATCTCTATACCGGAAGAATGCAAAGTTCCTGTAACCACGGCTGCACAGGTAAAAACCATGAAACTCCTGGCTATAAAATCTACCCTTATTTATTTCGCCTATAAAAAACTTTTTTATACAGTTTATGATTACAAACAATTTATATTTAACCCCAGTCCACTTGAATACATTTGATTGGAATGTTTACACTGCATGTTCATGTTGCTCTTATCCACATGCAGATATTATTCACATTTTGTGGGTCTGTAGATATTCCCATAGTATATGGTGCTCACTCAAGGTAAGACTAGACAAAATGGGTTATCACAAATCAACTTTATCTTGGGAAATGGCTTTACTGCATGTTACCAGCCTTAACACACCTAAACTTAAACTCCGTGCCCTAATTACACTCTGTCTCCTAGTCAAGTTTTACATTACCAAACACTGGATTGACCGCTCCAAACTGTCCTGTAGGGGCTTTAAGAATTTGGCTATCACTTCTCAAAAACTGTAAATAATTAACCCCTGCATAGGGATTACATACCAGAAACTATGTGATTTTATCTTTCTACTTTTGACTGATGACTAACATTTACCTCCTATATGGCATTTTTATGCCCCTGCCCACCACTAAATTCCTTAATCTGTTTATTCCTCCTTTACTACCTGCCTCCCTTTTTGTTCATGGACATCGTGGGGTTGGATATTTAAATTCCCCCATCTTTCCAGTACTCTGACTGTTGACTAAGGTGAATTGCAGCATGGTAGATGTTTTATCGACACTATCTAACTAGTTTTGTATCTAGAGATTTCCCTTTTGCAATATTTCTTTTTTCCCCTGTTCTTATTGGCACATTTGTATATAGGTTATAATTTGGATCACTTTTGTATTAATGTGCAGGATTAATCCATCTATTGTTGTAACAATATTTTTTTCTTCTTTCTTTGTATTTATTAAAATCAATAAAATTGTGTTTTGAAAAAAAGAACACAGCATCCATGGGACCTGACAACATCGCAGGCTGCATTCTACATGAACTGCAGAATGAATTGCCACCCCACCTAAGCACCATGTTCAGTCATAGCCTCACCCCAGGCTTTGTACCCAGTGAATGACACACAGTGATGGTTATCCCACTCCATAAACGGGGAGCCACCATGGACCCCGGGAACTACCACCCTATTAGCCTAACGAGCCTGGTCTGCAAGGCCATGGAATGCATCATCATGGATCTTATACACAAAGACATTGGTAATCTCCAAACTCTGGACCCCACCCAGTTCAGGTTTATAAAAGGCAGATCATGTCTCCTAAACCTGATAGACTTCTTTAAAGCAGTCACCAAAGCCATAGACGAAGGTAAGGTGGTAAGGCTTTTGACACCATCACCCACTCTGGAATTATAAATAAACTCACTAAACTAGGTAGAAATCCATATGTCACAAGATGGGTTGCCAACTGGCTCACTGACAGAACCCATACTGTGAAAGTAGTGGACTCCAAATCTGACTTCAGACCAGTGACAAGTGGAGTACCACAGGATTCAGTCCTGGGCCCTCTCCTGTTTGGTATCTGAAGTACAGGCTAACACAGAAGGTCTTTGGCTAATGAAGTTCGCAGATGACTGCAAACTAGGAGCCATAATTAAAACTCCTAACGATGTGGACATCCTACAATAGGGCCTCATGAAGACAGATGCCTGGTGTCAAAGCCATGGCCTCAAGCTCAATGCCAAAAAGTGCATTGTCATCCCCTTTGGTAAAAACTCTGTACCCATGAGCTACCACATAGGTGGTAGTCTACGTAACACCAAAAGTGTGATAAGAGACCTTGGGACACAAGTGGACAGTAGTCTCTGCTTTGATAATCACATCGCCACAGTAGTCAGGAAGTCCTTCTACGTGGCACACCTCATCACAAAAGGTTTCTCATCTAGGAAAAAAGAGGTCATTGTTCCCCTCTACTCGTCACTCATTGGACCCATTATGGAATACAATGCCCCTTTTGGTATGTACCTCACAAGACATCTACAACAACTGGAAAGGCTGCAGAGATACCTCACAAAGAGGATTACCGGCCTCAAACAGATGCCCTACGCAGACCATCTCAAAAAACTCCAGCTTTACTCCATCGCATATTGCCTACTCAGAGGCGATCTCTGTCTAACATACAAAGCTATGGTAAACCCAGAGCTGTTGGACATGCTCCACTTAAAGAAATCCCAATCCCTCCGAGCTACAAGCTCTAGGGACCTAAACCTTGTCACTACAGTAAACAGAACATGCTGGAGGGATAGATTCCTGTCCCAGAGACTTCCCATAATCTGGAACTAACTACCTATCAATATCAAATGAAGGTCCTCATTAGCACTCTTCAAGAAAGTCTTGATGATTGGATGGGAAATAGGAAATTCACACCGGGGATCACCTCTCTGACTCTGCTCGACAGGGGCACAGGAAAATAATTATCTTGGGTGGCGAAAGCTAGGGTACCTTTTTGGCTAGGCTTATATAGGCCTTATGGCCAATAGCCTACTCCCTACCTATGAACCTATATATATATATATATATATATATATATATATATATATATATATATATATATGTGTGTGTGTGTGTGTGTGTGTGTGTGTGTGTGTGTGTGTGTGTGTGTGTGTGTGTGTGTCTGTATATATGTAGACATACGTGTATATATTATATATATATTATATATATATATGTATATATATAGAGAGAGAGAGAGAGAGAGAGTGCCTTCAGACATCAGGTCCACACTCTGAACCTCCTTCCTCCACTGCTGCACTGTTATGTCTTGCTGCAATACAAAGAATCACGTGTGGACACAGCCTAACATTGGGGGGTTATATAGAATATATAGGGACAGATTGTAGATAAGCGAATTACAAACCTATGAAGTTTGTGCATAATACATTTCTCATTAGCATGACTGTTCTGAATGTGGTGGGGTCTGACACTCATGTGTCTATCATGACATCATTACTTCCACCTTCAGCTATTTGCCAGGCTAATATGCATGTTTGGAGGAACAAAACAAACACTGTGATGGTTTACATCTTGTCATGCTGTGCAGATCCACACAGTTGACAGGTATGGCCCATTGCCCACAGAGCCAGATGCTATGCCCATAGCAGTTGTTCAGCAGGACATCATTACAGCAACAAGTCTTGATGGCACATATACATTTTTCAACATCATCTATCCCATTATTACAGACCAAGTACTACATTCAATTACATGCATACATGTTTCACATGCCTATTTTACTATTGTGCTCTCTTCAGTTTACTGCTAAGATATCTTCCTTGGTTAGTGTTTTTTATTTTTTGTTCGTAGTTATATTTTTTAGTGTTATTGTTTTCTTTTTTCTTTCTCTCACTCTCCACTACAGGGATCAAGCTGGTTTGAATAGGTTGCAGCATGACTTTTGTAGGTGATGCTCATGATCAGGTGATGGCCTCTGCACCAACTGGTGTTCCCCACTTGCTAACTGCATACAGCCAGCTGTGTAGTACTTCCAATAGCCACTGTCATAGCAACCCACTACTATAAATGACTACATCATGTGGGCGTTGTCCCTTTACCTTTCCTGTATAGAAGATATCTTTCTTGTGTGTGGGCAGCAGTGTTACAGACAGCAGGTAACAATATCTCTTACAACAGGACTTGCGGACATAGGCCAAATGCATGTTTGTATAAGGTTCCAGACCTACGGACAGTGTGAGTATTGCTGTTATATGCATTGAATATTCCTGGTTTTACAGGGTTTGTGTGTACATGCTAGTTTTGCATGGAATGCAGTCTGTCTGCATAGCTGTCAACTGTTGGCCTATGCACATGATGGCCAGAGGATTGGCTGTTATGTTTTGTCTGTTCACCACACAGGTTGTGTGTCTGACATAGGTTCATAGGTTCATAGATTCATACTAGGCTATCTGCCCTAGGGCATTTATAAGCCTAGCCAGAGTGTGCTTGGCTTTTGCCACCCATTTTAAATTAATTTTGCTATGCCCTTTTTCGAAGTTATTATACTGTGCCTCTGTCTAACAGTGACACAGAAGTGATACCTGGGGTAAACCTACAATCTCCCATCCACTCATCAAGATTCCTCTTGAAGAGAGTCAATGAGGGACTCTGCCTAACCTGGACTGGGATTTTATTCCAGAGTGAAGGGAGCCTCTGGGTTATGAATCTGTCCCTCCAGCATGTCCTATTTATTTCAGTGCTGAGGTTCAAGTCTCTCGAGCACGTAGCTCGATGGGATTTGGATTTTCTGAGGAGCAGCATGTCCATTAATTCCGGGTTGGACATGGCTTTATACGTCAGGCACAGATCGCCTCTGAGCAGGCGGTATACCACTGAGTAGAGCTGGAGTTACTTTAACCGGGCAGCATATGGCATCTGTTTGAGCCCTTTGATCCTCTTGTTGGGGTACTTTTGGGGTCTTTCCAGTTGCTGCAGGTGTCTGGTAAGGTACATCCCAAAAGGGGCATTGTACTCAATTATGGGCCTGATGAGGGATGAGTAAAGAGGCACGATGACGTCCCCTGATCTAGATGTGAATCCCTTCATGATTAGGTGGGCTATATAAAATGTTTTTCTAACCACTTTGGCCACGTGGTTGTCAAATGAGCGATTGCTATCAACTTGGGTCCCCTGGTCCCTAATTACTTCTTCTGTACTTAATGGATTACCACCTATGTGGTAATTTGTGGGCACTTTGTTTTTGCCAAAGGGGATGACTATACATTTTTTGGCATTTAGCTTGAGGCCATGGCTCTGCCACCAGTTGTCTGTTTCTATGAGGCCCTTTTGGAGGATGCTTGTGTCGGCTGGAGAGTCGATTATGGTGCCCAGTTTACAGTCATCAGCGAACTTGGTCAGCCATAGTCCTTCCATGTTGGTCTGTACCTCTGAGAAATATATACCAAACAAGAGAGGTCGCAGGACTGAGCACTGTGGGATGCCACTTGTAACTGGTTTGGAGTCTGACATGGCTCCAGCAATTCTAACCATGTGGGTTCTGTCCTTGAGCCAGTTTGCAACCCATCTAGTGACATAGGGGTTTATATTTAAGCTGGTGAGCTTATCTATAATGCCCAAGTGGGGTATTGTATCGAAGGCTTTTGCGAGGTCCAGGTAGGCTGTGTGGACTACCTTCCCCTCGTCAATGGCCTTGGTGAATGTTTCAAAGAAATCAACCAGGTTTAAGAGGCAGGATCTGCCCTTAACAAAGCTGAACTGGGTAGGATCCAGTGTCTGTAGGTCCCCAATATCTTTATTTATGAGGTCCATGATGATCCTTTCCATAGCTTTGCAGACCAAGCTAGTCAGGCTTATGGGGTGATAGTTTCCAGGATCCGTTGAGGCACCACCTTTGTGGAGAAGGACCACTGTTGCTGTACGCCACTCTTTGGGTACATATCCTGTAGTAAGGCTGAGATTGAACAGTAGTTTTATGTTTGGGTTTAGCTCTTCTTGGAGTTCATGTAGGACGCAGCCCGGGACACCGTCTGGTCCCTTGATGCTGTGTTTTTTGCTTTGGAGAGGGCAGCTCTTACCTGAGCATCTGAGATGTCAGGGGGGCAGCACTCTGCTCGGATAGATATTTGCCCTTTTGGTGGGGTGGGAGTTTGCGCTGAACCTGTCAGCTAGGATGTTGGCAATGTCTGTGGGTTCAGTGTATTTTTTGTCATTTTGGACTAATTCTGAGCATATCTGGGAATTCCCACCCAGGTTCCTAACATAACTAAAGAAAGCCTTGTGATTATCCTTAGTGTTCTGTGCAATTTTTCTCAAGCTGGCCTTAGACGATTTTATGAGTGCCCGTAGTTTTGCTAATACTGATCAGAGATGCCTTCCCTTTTTGGGATTTTGCTATATCATGTAGTAGCTTCCTCCTTCTATTGTATAGTTTGTTTATGGCTGGGGTCCACCAGACAGGTCGTCTGCCTTTGGAGGATTGGGTCTTGGTTTTATTTGGGATTGCATGATCCATGCATTCCTGAAAGTGTTCATAGAATGCGTTTATAAAGGATTCTGTCTGGGCCATATTTTCCTCAGGCCCGGGGGCTTTGAAGGATTCCACCTCGGTTTTGAGGAGTGTGAAATTTGCTTTAGAGAAGTTTTTCAGTGTGGTTTTCAGGGCAGGGGGTGGAGTTGGGATGTGAATTTCCAGTGAGATTAGTTTATGGTCTGATCTTACCAATGAGGGATACACTTCTGGTCTGGAACATAGAGTCCCCATGTTGGTGATGATCAGGTCCAGTATGTTTTCCCCTCTTGTGGGAGTGGTAACAAGTTGTTCCATAGCATTTGAGTTTAAAATTCTAGGAACCTTAGGGCTAGGGTGTTGGAGCTAGAGTAATGCTCCCAGTCTATGTTTGGGTAGTTGAAGTTGCCCAATATAATGATGTTTGGAGAGACCTTCATAATTTCCAGTGTTCACAGGAAGGCTGAGTGGGGTTCCTGGGTTTGGGAGGGTGGTCTGTAGCAGGCTATAAACTGGAAGGCAGTTTTACCCACTGTTAGTTGCACATGGATAGTCCCTGATGCTTCATGCTGTGCTACCAACCTGGAGGTGTGGGCATCTTTGACGAATATTGATACTCCCCCTCCTTTTGTGGTTCGGTCCAAGTTTTGGGGCCGAAAAGCATGGTATGAGGTATAACCTGGTAGTGCTGGGGTGCTCTCGGGAGCCTTGAACCAGGTTTCTGTTACTGCACAGATATCAATGTTCTCCATGCTAAGGAGAGTATCAAGTGCATGCATCTTGAGGTTTAGACTTCTGGCGTTGAGTAGCATTACTCTTAGTTTCTTATCCCTTGTGATACCTATGGAGGTGGGTTTGTCTTTGAGCCTTGCCTAAAAAAGGCACTATGGGGGTAGCAAGAGCCTTTGCCAATATCCGAAAGCCCAGGGGTGACAGGTGCAAGCCATCCCTAGTGAAGCATCGTGGCTTGTCGAGCATGTCATCCCAGGCTGACAGGCATTGGATCCCCTTTGAATGACACCAATACTTAAGCCATTTGTTGAAATTGATCATCTTGCTTTCATATTGTGGCATTATTCTTGGGGAGGGTAAGATGCTACTCAAGGTCAGGGTCATACCGGCCTGGGCTACATGCTCAGAGAGCTCCTCTATGTCTCTTTTCATGTAGTCCAGGGAGGTACATCTCAGGTCATTCACACCAGCATGGACAATGACTGAGTCATATTTGTACTTGCCTTGGAGTGACCTGAGTGCTTGTGTTATGTGGCGGATCCTAGCACCTGACAGGCAGCTCACCGTGACTTTCTCCTTGTTCAGCCTGGTGAGCGGGACGTCAGTGTGCCTGATGATAGAGTCACCTATTACAAGTGTATCAGGTGCGTTGTTTAGCCTTAAGGGCTGTGACTGTTTGGCACACTGGCTTTGTGAGCTATGTGTTGCACGTGCTTTGTTTTGGGGTAGCGGTTGCTTGGGTGTCTGCTTTGGAGGTCTCTGCTGCTTAGGCAGATTTTTATTTAGATCCTCCAAGTATGATTTTGTGTGTTTATGTGTTTGGTTTGCTGTCGTGGTAGGTCTATGTGAGACTGGAATTGTAGTGAGTGTGGTTTCCTTCTCCTCCTGACTGGTTTTGCCAGTACTGAGTTGAGAGAGCTTAGTCTCCAGTATGGCTATATGGTTGCATCTCTCACATGTGTTGGAATTTGTTGGGAGGAGGAGAGGGTTGTCTGTGTACATGAGGCAGTTGTAACATTGCCTCAAGATTCCCAGATTCACCAGCTGGACCGGAGAGGAGATTGACAACTGACCTTTGGACATGCTAGAATAGTATTGGGAATTCCTTTATAATTGAAAAAAATGGCTAATGGGGAACAAGGTACTCAAGGGGAGTTTGTGAGGGCGTAGTGCTTTTAATTTTTTAGTGCTGACTTATATAATTGCTTTAGTGAGCAAGTGCCAGGTAACTTAAATGCAATGTGTTACAGGTAACTTAAATGCAAAAATGACAAACAGTAACTTTCTTTCAAGTGAAACAAGGAAATAAGTACAGTAAGCAATGCAGATATCACTAGAGATCCACAGAAGCGCTGAAAAGCTGCGTTTTAGGTGGAATTAGCATTTCAGGGAAATAAGCAAACAAACAAAAAGCATACAAACAAAGCTAGATTCAGCAGGCCTGGATCTAGTCTATGCTACAGCAAACAAGGTGTACCAAACAGTTCAAATATGCAGGCACTATAAGCCTTTAACCAGAAATTCCCAGCTCAGAAGGGCAGAGTCCAACCTCTCCTCCCACAAGAGTGCAGACCACGAACCTTTTTAATGTAAAATAACTGGCCTGAAGCCCAAGTGCTTAAACCAGAACTAATACACTTTTAGAATAACAGACACTGAGCCCTCAATCAGCAGTTCCCAACTTAGAAGGATGTAAGCTACCTGTCCTGCCACCACAGTGCAGGCCACAAACCTTCTTAATGTAAAACAACTGGTCTGAAGCCCAAGTGCTTAATCCAAAAGACGTAGAATGATAGCTACACTTTAATCAAGTTACTACCAAGCAGTAATAAATACAATTGAATACTTTAAAGAATGCCTGGATTAGTGCTCAAGTTATACAAACAAAGCTAGATTCAGCAGGCCAGGATCTAGTCTATGCTACAGCAAACAAGGTGTACCAATTTCAGTAAGAAGCAGTTCAAATATGCAGGCACTATAAGCCTTTAACCAGAAATTCCCAGATCAAAAGGGCAGAGTCCAGCCTCTCCTCCCACAAGAGTGCAGACCACGAACCCTTTTAATGTAAAATAACTGGCCTGAAGCCCAAGTGCTTAAACCAGAATTAATACACTTTTAGAATAACAGACACTGAGCCCTCAATCAGCAGTTCCCAACTTAGAAGGATGTAAGCTACCTGTTCTGCCACCACAGTGCAGACCACAAACCTTCTTAATGTAAAACAACTGGTCTGAAGCCCAAGTGCTTAAACTAAAAGGCTTAGAATGAGATACACCAAGCAGTAATAAATACAACTGAGTACATTTAAGATGACGCAAAAGCAAAATAAAGTAGGAAGAAACACAAATACAGTAAAAGCAGATACATTTTTTTTTCAGAAAAGTAGCAAAAACAGTAGTAAAAACAACTCACATGCAGTGCAAGCTGGCACACTTGAGTATGTAGCAATATTAGTCCACACACAGTTTGAAAAAATGTAATTAAATTAAAAAGGACTAAAAGCAAGTGCAGAAAGGGTTTATTAGGTAGAATGCAAAGAGATGGGACTGGGGGAGTGTCCTAGATCAAATCTACAGTGGGGCGGGCACTGCAAAAGCCACCAAATTTAAACTACAGCCAAGAACAGGGAGGAGGGGTGGGGAAACCAGTTTCAACAGAGATGTGAGGAATCAGAGTGCAAATTATAAAACCAAAAAATATATACTGATCTCTGTATATTTGCAGAACAGTAAGACAACAGATATCTAAGCAACAATTTAGCTCTATAATACAGAATAATACAGAAAAATATACTCAGTTCTATATATTTGCAGATAGTCTTGTAAGGCTGTCTCTCAACACACAGGTTCCACTTTAAAATGTTAAAAGAGGCAAAAGCAAAATAAGGTACTAAAGTAGGAAGAAACACAAATACAGCAAGGCAGATGAAGTGCAAATTTTTTTTTTTTTGAGATGGAGGAAACAGAGCAGATTAAGATAGTATAGGGGAATGCCCTTCCCAAGTGCTCTCTCTGTACACTGCAGAGGAGATGAGACTGGTAAGAGTATCCAAAATCAAAATATGAGCTCACTGTAGTCAGTTGAGTGAGCGAATGAGATGGGTCCAGGAGGAGTGTGCAAAAAGAGTAGCATTATCATCAACATATCAGTAGCATTATCTCCATTGATTGCCATTGGTACATGGCAACATGCATTTGTGTTTCGGACTTCATATTCCTGAGTAAGGGTATGACGCAACCAATCCTGTAACACCAGCAATTTTCACAGTGTATAACAGCAATATTGCAAATATGGCCCTACGTTCCACCCTCTGTCCTCCACATATATACCAGGCTTTGTCCAGATGTCATGCAGTAAGAGGTTGTTAGGTAATGGCCTATCATTATTTAGTGCTGGCATTCCTGCTATCTTTCCAGTGATGTTGTGGACTCCCACACACATTGTGGGGTAGGGTCCATATATATGAGGGCAAAAGCTGGACAAAATGTGTGTGACCTAGTACAGTCCGGAGGTCAGTGTATGGAAAACACTGTTATATGCCCTTGATAGACATTTTATGGGGGAGGGGTATTAAATGTTTTTAACCTAGGCTGTTACAACATGTGAGGGATATCAGTAGTAAGAAACAGTGTATATGGCTGTACATTATCATACATTTCACCATGGGAACAGTGGTGGGCTACAGCTTACTGTCTTACACACAGTTCTGTTTGTCAGTGTGATAGTGACATTTTAAGTTAAGCATTGTTATGTAACAGATACATTTACATTGTGACAACTAATACTTTTCCCCCTAGGGGTTGAGTACTTTGAATGCATAAAGATCAAACTTTATGCATCGAAGTATTAAACCATCAAAATCTATTAAAAAAATATTAAAGCAAACAAAAAAAACTAAAGTGTTTATGCGGGGGGGCAAGCCCCCCTGCACGCCCCACACCCCCGCTACTTAAATATACCAACTTCAAGATTGCGCTACAGTGCAGAAAAGGGAAGTATTCCCTTTTCCGCACCATTTTACATTGAAGTGCAACCTCAGAGTTGGTATATTTAAGTAGCGGGGGTGTGGGAGGCACAAAGGAGCTTGCCGCCCTGCTTAAACCTATTCAGGTAAGTATTTTGAGTTTAATTTTTTTTTAATTTTGAAGTTATGGAACTTCGATAATATGGTGTCGACCATATTGTATTCGATGTTCTGTAACTTCAAGAGGTTAATATAGACCCATATATACACACACATATATGTATATGTATATATGTCTGTGTATATATATCATTAGAATGTTTAGTGCTTCCACATTGTACATTCCCTATTATAGACTGACTGTTCTGCATGATATGTTACAGATATCCTGACATATTACAGTAGAGATGGCTTACTGTTAACTTGTTGTGGGTATGTTGTGCAGGGTCCTGGGTTCAAGACTTGCAAGTGCTGGTTATTGTGTTGCAAAGCATATCTGTTCTACTGTGGAGGAAGGGGAAATGGCAATAATTACAAGAGATCCCCAATTTGGGCCCCTTCACCCCCATTAACAGTGCGTTTGGTCAGATGTTTTCAAGTGAGAAGTTCAGAGTGTGGATCCAATGTGTGATTGCAATGCACAGTTATATATATATATATATATATATATATATATATATATATATATATATATATATAGATAGATAGATAAATTATATATATATATATATATATATATATATATATAGATATAGATAGATAAATAGATATTATATATATATATATATATATATATATATATATATATATATAATTATATATATATATATATATATATATATATATATATATATATATACATGTATACATACATACATATATATCTATATATATATCTAGATGTGTGTGTGTGTGTGTATATATATATATATATATATATATATATATATATATATATATACAAACATACATCTACATATATAAATACATTTTCCCTGCTGTTGAATGACTGTACTGCATAATAAAACATCATATTTATGTGCAGTTCAAATGGCTTAGTGATAAATCACTGTGGCTATGGTGTGCAGGGTCCTCGGTTCGAGACTTGCAAGGGCTGATTATTTTGTTGCTGGGCAGATCAAGGGCTGTTGGTTACAGAGTGATTAAGGCAGTTTTAAGCAGTTTTAAGTGGGTTTGCTTGGGTTTGCATGGCAGTAAGTAATGATAACTTCCAGTTGAATATGCTTGCACCCAGTTAGCCATAAAAGTGCTTAGTATGTGTTTCCATTGCTTGCCACAGAGCAAACAAGCTTAAACCTGCTTATTAATGCTTAAAAGTGCTTACTCTCACTTACCCCCACCCTAATTTCTTTAAAAGAAAAGAAAAAAGGGGTGATAGGAAGGTGGTGAGAAAGTGGGCAAGCAGAGGGAAAGACAATAGGGAAAGTAGCTAGGGATGTGCAGGACAGGTGTAGGCAAGGTCCTTAGCTGTCCCTTTCTTCTACAGCAATAGCTGTGCATATATACTGAATTTGGAGGTAGATTTAGACACTCAAACCACTGAGAGAGTGGTGAGGACAACAATAATATGTTGTGATGCCAATTAGACCAGATTACATGTGTCTAGTGGACATGTGTGCAAAATGGACAGCTAATTATGGGGCAATTTTTTTTTTGGAAACAGATTGCCCTTTGTTTGTGAGAGTGGGATGTTGGAGAAGGATAGTAGGTATATCTGGAGAGGTAGGTTGGGTAGAAAGACAGACAAGACAGCATACAGGGGTGGTATATGAGACATGTGGGGGTAAACACCTTGGATGGGGAGGGATGTTTGGAAATCAAAAGCCTATGAGCTCCCAAATGCAAACAGTGGGACTGAGGTCTCCACCCATGGGCAGTCACCACTGCACCTTCACAGCCCCCGAAGGTCACTGTGCTGCGGTCTGGGTAGGAGGGGCAGGCTGACCCTCTAAATCCACCATGTGTCCCTCAAGCCTGCATAGCAGATCAGCAAACTCCCTTCGGAGCTCACTAAGCACCAATCCCCGGACCTGACTACAGGTGACAGTTTCCTGTCCATGCCAGCTCCTGGGGGGTTAGCCCCATTCCCTGAGTCAGTTTCACCTGTAGGTGGTGCAGGAACAGCAGACAAGGAGGTCCTGGGGTGGGTCCCAGATGTGCTGGATCCCGGTGCTGTGGCCAGATGAGGTGGGAGAGGTGGGTCCGCTGAAAGTGTACTTCCCAAATGTGCTATGGTGTTGCATTTTTAAAACATATGTGGGTTAGTAATAGTCAACACAATCCAGGATTAGTTATAACAGCATGCATAGATATTTCCATTAACCCAAAACACCAGATTTGGAACAGTTGCATAGCAAACATAACACATGCATATATGGAACCACAGTGGCCATTACAACACATGCAGGTTACATTGATAGCAACAGGCCACCAATGATAGTATTTCAACATGGAACATTAATAGAAGCACATTTCAATATTTATTGAACAATATGACATATGTCCCAACAGTAGGTTTGGTGTAAACATACCCATTGATTTGTGTATTTAGATTATTGTTGCAGATATGGTGGGGGATGTCAATTAACAACATGTATATCCTTGTAGTTCTCACAACGTTAATGATCATTGCTCTACTCATTAAGGTACAGGTATTATTACAGTACTCTATGGCCTTGGTTTGGCCAGTGGTATGTTTGTAAACAAGTGTATACTTCAACTGTCTTATAGCTAAATTCTACATCTCTTACCTGGTATACTTGTGGGGGAATGTTTGTTAACACTACCTGACTGTTTTTACACATATTCCCAGATTCCGAGTTAATATTATACACATACCTCTCAATCTCATATTGCACACTCTCTGGTCAAAGCTTGACAACATGGGGATACAACTAGGGCCATATTTTGAATATTGCTCTCATAAACTTGGAGGGCTGATAGCGTGACAGGATTTGTTTTCATATACATTTTCTGAAGGTTTTGATGTCTGAAAATCAAATGTATGTCATTATTTGCTGACTACAAATCTGAGATCATCCCACTGATTTGCCACTGGGACAGGGGAACAGGCAGAAAATATGAGCCAATTATCTGGACATTCTGAAAGGTTGTGTACAGTTGAGCGGTATGATTATGCATACAGCTTACTCCTAGGATTCAAACCATGGCTGTGTGTGATAAAAATACCACAATTTAAATGTCAGCAGAATGTACTGTTTACATATTGCTGTCTATATCTTCAGTGTTTTCTGTCTAAGTCTCTAGTGGTTTACAATCTGACTTTGTAATTACAACAGTCTTATACAGACATTCCTAGACATAGTTTTATGTAGCACAGTGCAAGAAACAGTGGTTGACACAACACTACTATTCTGATATCAGATGTTCTGAATGCTACATGTCAGCCATCCAATACCAGAGTAAACACTACCAGTCCAGGATTCAGTCTTTATTGGCAGGCACAGTTTTCTTATCTGACAGACCCGTGGATGGTATGCTTGTTAACACTACCTGACTGTTTCACACACATATTCACAGATTCCAAGTTAATATTATGCACATACCTCTCAATCTGTTAATGCACACACTCTGGTCATTGCTTGACAACATGGGGTTAGAAATAGGAAAATATTTTGAATATTGCTCTCATAAACTTGGAGAGTTGCTAGAGGGACAGGTTTGTTTTCATATACCTTTTCTGAAGGTTTTGAGGTCTGAAAATCAGATGTATATCATTATTTGCTGACTAAAATTCTGAGATCATCCTACTGATTTGTCAGGGGGACAGGGTAACAGGCAGAAAATATGAGCCAATTATCTGAACATTCTTAGCAAATGTGTACACTTGAGAGGTATGATTATGCATACTCCCAGGATTCGAACCATGGCTGTGTCTGATAAAAATACAACAATTTAAGTTTCAGCAGAGTATGCTGTTTGGATATTGCTGTCTATCTCTTTAGTGTTCTCTGTCTAAGTCTCTCTTGGTTGTACAATCTGACCTTGTCATTACAACAGTCTTATACAGACATTCCTAGACATTTTTATTATGTAGCACAGTGTGGGTAACAGTGATTAATACAACATTACTATTCAGAGAATGCAACACTAAAAATGCCATACAATACCAGAGTAAACACAACCAGTCCAGGATTTAGAGCTTTATTGCCAAGCAATCACAGTTTTATTTAAATACGACCTATATGAGACTATTACTGTCATATTGTATGGTTTATTCAGAACAACCCATACACAAAACAGTTTTTATACTGGCAGCTGACTTTCAACTATGTTTATATTTATTTGGTATGACTACTAAAAACAGGATTGTTACTCACCAACCTCGTGACACAACCATTGCAGCCTACTCGCATGGGCTTCCTGATTCACAGCCTGCTCAGCTGCAGTTGTAAGGGAAATAGAGAAATATTTAGCCATACTTATCCATCATATACACAGGCTGGGACATCACCCCTCTGCCTTGATTCTTGGACCCACTGGTCCAAGAGTTCCCTCTTCTTCCATTTCAAGTCAGCATAGTGGTGCATGACCTGCTCACCAGTCCGAGGGATACAAGTGGCACTGGTGAGATCAAAGGCGAGATGGTTCCAGGCTTCCGCTTTATACTGGGAGCCTTGGTACTGGCCCTGCAGCAGTCTCTCATCATATTTTTATTTTTACCAGGAGTCCTACCATGACCTTGAAATCCTGGATGCCCCAGTGCTGCACACAGAAGTGCATGCCCTTTCTGACTCCAGCCATTCTGCCTATAATGGGAAGCAGCAACTATTTATGAGTTGTATTCCCACATGTGGGGTTTAAATATGGCCGATGTCCCACCCTTTGCCATGATTGGATAGTTTTGAATATGCTAAGCTAAGCTAAGCTATGGGCAAACCTGCTTAGCTAAGGTTGGCATTGCTTAAGGGGCAGGTTCAGCACTGCTTACCAATGGGCAAATTAATTTAGCTAGGCTACTCATTGCTTAGCAGTCATATTTACACAATGCGTACACCTGGTAAGCAGAGCTGTGCAATGCTTAGCATTGTCTATTTTTCATTTTATAGACTATCTGCTGTATGGCATTGATTCATCATTCATTACATATTATAATTTTTATTACTGTCCCTGACATCCCCCAATGTGCTTTCATTACATTTATTCATGTGTAACTATACTGTATGAGGCACTTGTGTTTATATGGGGATTTCACAACTTTATTAAACTGACACCTCACATCTGGACCTAATGCAGTACTCTGGTTAAAAAATATATGTTATTTAGTAGGTGATACAAAAAAATTGTTTATGCGCTGCTGTCACATTTAAAATGTGAATTGTTTACAGTGGGGATCGAACCAGGAATGGCTGTTTGCAATGCGTACACTGTAACCACTACACTATTGCAATACTGTTTATGTTGGATGTCTCTTGCTATTTAACTTCTTGTGCTGTTTAAGCTGGACTAAGAGTAGTTAAGCAACGGGCATACCCATGCAGCTGCGCTTAAACTTTCTCACATTTATAAAAAAAAAAGTTTTCTTGTGTTACATTAGTGATACCCTTTGGAATATCCCTGCTAATGCTAAGCCCTGTACTTTTATCAGGTTTCTGCTTCATGGTGGTTGGACATTTGTCCCTTTTGCCTTTGACCACTTTTGTTTTCCTGATGGGTTGGGGGTGTTATGAGCATTCTCACAAATTTTAATTGCCAAAAGGCAATTCTGGAGTGCAGGGGCATGTGTTCCTAGGTTAGTAGTAGGCTAACTGCCCTGATGGGCCATTTTAAGCCTAGTCAATTTCCCCATGTGAGATTCAAACCCTATACCTTCTGATTCTAAGGTAAGCACCTTAACCATTATGCCAACCTCCCACCCTGCTCTCAGACACACACCCTGTACTCGTACACAGCACCATGTCCATTTAACAGCACAGGCAGCATGCCTTCATGAATATGCAAGGCGCTCTGCCATGCTGTACAGGAACAGTCCCTGCCATGCAGGAATAATTTATTCCTGCAGGGCTGCTTGCTGAATCCCAGGGCAGATCTGATCAATGTTCTACCTTAGTGAACAACAAAAATGAAATAAATTAATAAATAGAAAGAGAAGTTATCTTCCAGTCTTCCAGGACTGACTGTGACTGTAAACCTCTACAACTGCGAGAAGTCTTACTGTAACCACAGGCAGATATATGCATATAATGTAGCTTTAATATCACTACAAAGTATATATATATAATTTCTTCTATGTAGCTAGCCTGAACTACTCTATTTCTGCTTACATTTCTGTATTTTTGTTTGAGAAATGTTTTGTATTTCAAACAGGCAGAGCCAAAAAATTGGCCAGTATTGATCAGTGCACTATCCCAGTAAACAAATAAATAAATACATACATAAATAAATATATTGCCAGCTTAAGACAAACATTGGTCTCCTAGTTACTGGGTTAAAATCTTTGCCATTAAGCATCTACAACTGTGTGCTAGTGGATTTTAATTGAATAAAACTCCCTACATTAGGAAAGGACACACCATCATGACTATTAAATCTTCAACCACAAAAAGTTTAATTTATGCTATATCTGACATTCTATGGTAGTTTACATCTCTTCTAGTAGCAAGGGTGTTACTAATGCAGGAACCTACAATTCAAGAATCTAATAAATCCCTGGCAAATGCTGTTCTTTCTGTCACCACACAGGAGAAGACAAGTACCTTTTTAGACCCATTTTCTGAGCAGGAAGTAGGGAAATGCATGCATACCTTGAAAGTAGCAAGCCTGCATGTACTGCCCGCAGACCTGTACAAATGGCTAGATACACCTGGTGATGTTCTAGGGCAGTTGAAAATGTAGCTTTTTCCCATTGTGGAAAGCAGAATACATTTTATAATTAAAAAACCTCATAACAATTTAAGGTGCTCGAGAAGCTACCACTGTACATCCATAGTGAATGTAGATTATGACATTTTTTGTCTGTCTGGAAAGGTAGACATAAAAAGGTAATGTCAGTCTTGGTACCTACAGACCATTTGGTTATGTCAAGCAGACAGCTTAGGGATGGATTCCACAGGCTTGGGGTACTTTCTAATGCAATGGCAAAAGATATGAGATTGTTGTCTGGTTTTGGCAACCATCATTGATAAAGGTTTCAGACAGCTTTGATGAGTAGATCTGTTTATGATTTTGAGGAAGTCTTGGCTGTCAAATGCATTCATAAATATTTTCAGGATACTGCATACCATGATGGAGGCTGTTATTATGATGCACCATGACTTTCAAGAGATTTTCAGCTCTAATATAGTATCTGTCAAAGTTATCAGCTTTCTTCTTTTTTATCTTTTGTAGCTGTGGAGCCTTAAGCCCAAAAGATGTAACATTTTTGGTGGGAAGGGGAGAAGTGAAAAAGGTCATATCTATTGGAACCCTGTCATCTGTAAATTTTTGCAGATGGTGTATTACCTGATCTGGAATACCCACAGATGATATATTACCTGATCTGGAATACCCACAAGATACTGTCAGAATAGTGACAATTTCATGGCAGTCTTTCAAAAGGCCTCTACTACAAAACAAATCAAAGAAAGTCTCATACGTAGGATATGTGCTGTCACAAGAAACTAGGGGTCTCCTTCCCTACAAGTAGACTATCAGCTGTTTTAAATATTTGGAGAAGAAAGTTCACATGATTTTTATGGGATGAAAGAAAGGTCACAAAGGCACTTGCAGTTATCTCCACAAATGGACTTAAATTATTTTGAAACATTATGATCACTAAAAGAGGAGATATTGATTATGGTTAAGGTTTCATTTATCACACGAGTCTTATATCACATGGTAATAACCATAAAGTGTCCTATATGGTAGTGGGTCTTCAAGTTACAGCACTGTGCCATTTAATGACTGGAAAAATCTAAAGCCTCAGATCAGAAGTGTCGGTAACAATATGTAAGAAGATGATGGGTGGAATTTGGTTCCCTAATGTCAACACTTTTTTATTGGCAGTGAATGGCCATACTTTCTTTTTAGGGGCTCTAAGGAATATTCTTTGACCTGTAAGGTAACCAAGTGTCATATTTTTAAGAAAACTTTAGGAGAAGGATTAGGGGATGAGAAAGACAGGCATCCCGAAATATGTTTGAATGTTACTCTTCCTATTACAGCTGAAAGATGAGTCTGTATGTTCAGTGTTATTGTATCAAACTCAATCTCAAAGCCTGCAAAGGCCTTCATAGAGTTTACCACCAATAAACCTAAGGTCGAATACTCTATCCCATATCTGTTTATCCAAGCACCTTTGAAGCAACTGTATCAACTTTAGTTGTCCTTCATAGTATTAGATTTTACTACCTCTCTGCTCTACAGAGCAATGAATTAATATGTTAGTTTTCCTGTTTTTACATCTATAGGCAAAGTATTATTTCTTCTCACTAACAAATTATCCCTTTTTCCAAAAAATGCAGGCAAGTCACACGGAAAAGCAGTAACTCATTTATTAACGATAAAATAACAAACCAACTCCAAAAACAAAGGTCGATTAAGCGCTTTCGTCTCCCGATACGGGTACTTGAAGTGGTGGGACACCCAGAGCGAGGTGTTGATTGGGAGACTAAAGTTGAATATAGAGAAATGATATGGCAGTTAAAACTAGACGCATGCTGTGAAAAAGGTCTAAATGATCACATCTCTATTGTTCCAGCACTTAAAATACTGGCCACGGATCCCAAAATTACAAAATACAAAACAATTGAATAACAATGAAAAGAATTATTGGTATAACGAAAATATGAAAGTTCATGTGGACAGATGGTTGATAGTATGACACAGTGGAACTTTTTAGCAATTATACAAAAAATTTTTTAGTTATTATAAATTTAAATTTATTTAATTATTTATATACATATTATATATATATATATATACATACATTTTTATACATAACATATTTATTTATTTACATTATATATTTACATATTTATTATTATATATTTATTGTTATATTAATGTCGAATATTCTATATATAAAAATTTATTTATATATATATTTATTTGCATACTTGCACATGTTCCAATAAATATTTCTTTTGCACCTTTTTAACACAGGGGGAGGTATGTGGAGTGACATTTAGACCTCCTATTTAAATGTGCATTTTTTATCATAGGGCTTTGTAGGTTTAGTACTGTTTTATACATGTTATATACGTTATTTAATCATGGGTCCCTGATTTTTAGTTTTAGGTCCTTTCTAGTATAGGTCCTTTAAAGTATGGTATGATACACAAATCCATTTTTGACACGTACCATAAGTTTTGAGAAACATTGCTAAGCTTCCTTTAAACAGCACTTTACAATTTTAATTTAAATTCATCCATTTATTCTATTATCATCTGTTTTAAACCTGATTTTTAAAAATGTTCATTATGTAACTATTTATATGTATTTACAATGAACTGTCACTACAAGTACTAGATGAAGTACTTATTACTGGCATTACCACTTTAAATGAAGATGTTTTTACTTATTGTGCAATTATCGGTTGATGATTGTTTAATTAATGAAAATACGATGATTATAAAAGGATAGGTCGAGGGGTAAAATTTATTCTGATGAAGTCTCCGCATCGGGAGACGAAAGCGCTTAATCGACCTTTGTTTTTGGAGTTGGTTTGTTATTTTATCGTTAATAAATGAGTTACTGCTTTTCCGTGTGACTTGCCTGCATTTTTTGGAAACAGGATAACCTTCATTGTGCCGGATACCTTGTGGATTATTTTGTTGGTGTTTTACCTTTGGTTACAAATTATCCCTTTTACTAATCCCAATACTTACTCTATAAATGTCACTATACATGCTTTTATAAATGACAATTAGATCCTCCTTGCGAACTTATAATTTACGATAAAAAGTGATGTCTTCAACCTACTCGTGTATTTTAATTCCCTGAGATCGCTGATTTGCCTAGTAAAATGTTCCTGTCTTCTTTAAAGTCTTCCTAATTGTACATACAAATAGTTGCCTGTATTCCACAAATTGTCTGACAACTGATTTATTTATCGGAAGGCACAGTTTTTTATCTCTACTAGTGACAGTGCTGAAAATATATTTCTGATCTCAGAGTAACATCTATGTATAATTTCCAACAAATTCAAGCCAAAACCAATGTTATTATCAATCTTGATGTTTGAATCATTGATAGCTTCACCCTCTACCAAAAGTGACTTTTTCAATGCACAAGGGAAACATGGATTTCTTTTAATGCCAAACACCATGTGACTTGATGTTGCCAGTGGTTCTAATATTTCAGAGTAACCTTGTACTGTGTACTGGTTTATATTTGTTATTATCAAGCCTGTTTTAAAGTCATCCACATATTTACTTCACCTGATCTTACACACTAGTGGAAAACTAATCATGAATATATTCAATAATACAGGACTAAAAAACTGGCCTCTGTGGAACACCATAGCTGATCACCTTCTCATCCAAAATATTACCAATTCTCACCCTGCACTTTCTGAGATCGAATCAATTTATTTACTCATCTCACTACAAAATCATTTATATTGTTATCTGTCGTTACTGACAAGATCATATCATGCTAGAATCAAAAAACTAAGCCAGGTCCAACTAAATCACATCAACAGGCAACCCGTCATCCAAGGCTTCCCAAACATATTGGTAAAAGTCAAGTAACGTGGTTAAGCAGGATTGACCTGAAACAAACCCATGCTGATTTTTGTCTTGCATGGAGCTCATAGTTGCAACAATATTATCTGTTAGTACCCTTTCAAAACATTTTCCTAAAATATAGGTCTGTAACTCTCAACAAGTGTGGGACCCCCTCTTTAGGAACAGGAACCAATAAAACCTCCTTCCATATTCTAGGGACATACCCTGAGTTTAAAGATTTTTGAAAAAAAGATGCAATAAACATGGGGTAATGTCTTTTACGAATGATTTCCAGAAAAGTCCCTGGATATCATCCAGGCCATTCACTGTACTGAACTTTATTAATTTAAATGCAGTCTTCAGAGTAATGTAAGATAATTTTGCACATAAGTCTGAATTTAAGGAAATAATACTCAGGCTTTCACCACCCTCTTTGCTCATTTATTAGTTACTTTCTATAAAAAAAGCAGTTGCAAGAATTTCAGGATCTGTAACTGAAATGACAACCACTATAATATAAAGTTGGACTTTTGAGCATTCTTATACTGCAAGAGTTGCTTGAAAAATGTTTTGTTATTACCCACAGCATGACTGGCTAAACTTTCCTCATATTTGCACCTAGCATACTTCATAAGCCTCTTGAAGCTGTTTCTTAAATGTTTATATCTTTCTCTGTTTTCTTTGCTAGGCTTCTTCTTGCATATTTTGTAGAAGTACTTCTTTTCCGAACTCGACATAATGTTTTCTTCCACCAAGGCGACAAGTAATTTTGTTGTTTATTTAAGACTAAAAGAGCATATTCCTCAATTAATTGGTTGATGTATTTATATTACCTCTCCCAGCCAAACACACTATTTACAGACTATATATTATATCCCCAATTCCACGGTTTCAGCCTATTGGAAATCTGTAGAAAATACACTCTATGAAAAGCTCCCCTGGTACCCTGGGCCTCCAGAGAATCCCCAGATAAATACTTCCAGGTCACACTTAAATTAGCTAAACCATTAAATTCTGATTCTGTTACACATTCATTCACCTTGTTTACATTTTTACCCAGACTGTGTTGTGAATTTTACCCTTATGAGTAAGTTTCTTTATGACCTGAGTATATCCATATTTCTTGTTAGCATTTACCAGGCGCCAACACCTTCATTAGTGTTAGTCAAATCATCCCAGCAAACATTATGGACATTCACGTTCTCACCTATTGTATCAATGTCATTCAAAAATACAATGTCAGTCCACCCCCCCAAATCTCATGATATCAGCCTTATTCTAGTTTGGATGTCTATAAAACAGACACATGTTCACAGCCTGATTTTATAGGTTCATAGGTGTGTACTAGGCTAATGGCCCTGGTGGCATCATGCCACCTGACCTTAGTTCCCAGTGCCTCTGTCGGTAGAGCCACTGGGTGAGATTTCTCTTGAAGAGGGCCAGTAAGGTGCTCTGCTTGACATGTATGGGAAGTCTATTCCATAGCATGGGCAGTCTCTAGGTTATGAACCTGTTCCTCCAGCTTGTTCTGTTGATTGTGATAATGAGGTTGAGGTCTCTGTGGAGGGATTGGGATTTCTTTAGATGTAGCATTTCTAACAGAGCTGGGTCTGACATGGCTCTATAAGTCAAGCAGAGATCGCCTCTATGTAGGCGATATGAGACAAAGAATAGTTAAAGTTTTTTTGAGTCTGTCCATATAGTACAAGTGTTTAAGGCCTAAGATCCTCTTTGTGAGGTATTTTTGTGGCCTCTCCAGTTGTTGTAGGTGTCTAGTGAGGAACATGCCTAATGGGGCATTGTAATTAATGACTGGCCTAATGAGGGAAGAGCTGGATGCAAAACCCTTAGTAATGAGATGTGCCACATAGAAGGACTTTCTGACCTCAGTGTAAATTTGGTGGTCAAAAGAGAGGTTGCTGTCAACCTGTGTTCCCAGACCTCTTATGATGCCTTCTGTGTTAGGTGGACTGCCATCAATGTGGTAATTCATGGGAACTTGTTTTTCCCAAATCATTGGTCTCAGTAAGGCCTTTCTGTAGCAAGATATTTACTGCTATAATTTCAGAAAACATAATATCGTTTAGGAGATTTAATTCTAACTTCTTGTTCACATACACTGAAACTCCACCCCCCTTTCTTATGATTTTTAACATTACAATAGCAATCATAATCAGTTTAATTTAAAAGTCTATTAACCTCAGAAAAACAAGTCTTGGTTACCACAATAACATCATCATTTGCAGCCATTGCTCGAGCCTCTAAAGAGACAAATCTACTATTCAGACTTAGCATTACACAAAAAAGTTTATGAAGGTCTTTTGAACTTTTATTTCTTGCCTTGAACAGTTTTCAATACCTCTAAAAAATAACCCTTCACATACTTTAATAAGTCCTCTAACCAAAACATGTTGCCAATATGGCTAAAGTGGGTCGTGTCATACCCAAAAATAAGAACAATTAGCAACCATTGTCTCCCAAGCCTTGATAGAATTTACAGATAATGAGAAGGTTATATTTCTAATTTTATTTGCAAAGACCCTTGCTACCTTTGTTAGAACTCATCACGCCAATCATTGAATATAATGCCCCCTTTGGTAGGTGCCTATCCAAACATTTGACAACTTGAACTCTTACAACACTTTCTTACAAAGAAAATCAAGGGACTGAATCATAAAAAGTAAGCAGACCATCTCAGGACATTGTCCTTCTTCTCTGTCATACAGGCTACTGAGAAGTGATCTCTTCCTTGAGTACAGAGCCTCAACAGACCCTATTGCACATTTAAAGTCCATTGGGACATAAACACCTGCTCAAGGAACCTAAATCTCTTTTGCAACATAAATAGAACATGTTGGCGGGATAGAGGTATAGCACAGATAGTGCACTTCATTAGAATCAAGTCCTTCTCCATATAAAGCAAAGTACTTCCCTTACACTATTCAAATGTAATCTGGATGAATGGATGGGTAACTGCTAGTTCACCTCTGGTTTAGCATCCTATTTATAACAGAAGCAGCATGTAAATGTTGTTATCAACTCTAGGTTGTTTGTAGTTAAAATATAATGGCTAAAATCTTCATGGGAACATAAGGCTACACTTCTAAAGATCCTCATGGACCAAACGTCTAGTAAATACCTATGAACATATGAACCTAAAGTAATAATTACATTACTAAGTATCTATGAACATATGAACCTAAAGTAATAATTACATTAGTAAGTACATATGAACACATGAACCTAAAGTAATAATTACATTAGTAAGTACCTATGAACATATGAATCTAAAGTAATAATTACATTAGTAAGTACTTATGAACATATGAACCTAAAGTAATAATTATATTAGTAAGTACCTATGAACATATGAACCTAAAGTAATAATTACATTTGTAAGTACCTATGAACATATGAACCTAAAGTAATAATTACATTAGTAAGTACCTATGCACATATGAACCTAAAGTAATAATTACATTAGTAAGTACCTATGAACATATGAACCTAAAGTAATAATTACATTAGTAAGTACCTATGAACATATGAACCTAAAGTAATAATTACATTAGTAAGTACCTATGAACCTATTAACCTAAAGTAATAATTACATTAGTAAGTACCTATGAATATATGAATGTAAAGTAATAATTACATTAGTAAGTACCTATGAACATATGAACCTAAAGTAATAATTACATTAAGTACCTATGAACATATGAATCTAAAGTAATAATTACATTAGTAAGCACCTATGAACATATGAACCTAAAGTAATAATTACATTACTAAGTACCTATGAACATATGAACCTAAAGTAATAATTACATTAATAAGTACCTATGAACATATGAACCTAAAGTAATAATTACATTAGTAAGTACCTATGAACATATGAACCTAAAGTAATAATTACATTAGTAAGTACCTATGAACATATGAACCTAAAGTAATAATTACATTAGTAAGTACCTATGAACATATGAACCTAAAGTAATAATTACATTAGTAAGTATCTATGAACACATGAACCTAAAGTAATAATTATATTAGTAAGTACCTATGAACATATGAACGTAAAGTAATAATTACATTAGTAAGTACCTATGAACATATGAATGTAAAGTAATAATTACATTAATAAGTACCTATGAACATATGAACCTAAAGTAATAATTACATTAGTAAGTACCTATGAACATATGAACCTAAAGTAATAATTACATTAGTAAGTACCTATGAACATATGAACCTAAAGTAATAATTACATTAGTAAGTACCTATGAACATATGAACCTAAAGTAATAATTACATTAGTAAGTACCTATGAACATATGAACCTAAAGTAATAATTACATTAGTAAGTACCTATGAACATATGAACCTAAAGTAATAATTACATTAGTAAGTACCTATGAACATATGAACCTAAAGTAATAATTACATTAATAAGTACCTATGAACATATGAACCTAAAGTAATAATTACATTAATAAGTACCTATGAACATATGAACCTAAAGTAATAATTACATTAGTAAGTACCTATGAACATATGAACCTAAAGTAATAATTACATTAATAAGTACCTATGAACATTTGAACCTAAAGTAATAATTACATTAGTAAGTACTTATGAACACTTGAACCTAAAGTAATAATTATATTAGTAAGTACCTATGAACATATGAACCTAAAGTAATAATTACATTAGTAAGTACCTATGAACATATGAACCTAAAGTAATAATTACATTAGTAAGTACCTATGAACATATGAACCTAAAGTAATAATTACATTAGTAAGTACCTATGAACATATGAACCTAAAGTAATAATTACATTAGTAAGTACCTATGAACATATGAACCTAAAGTAATAATTACATTAATAAGTACCTATGAACATATGAACCTAAAGTAATAATTACATTAATAAGTACCTATGAACTTATGAACCTAAAGTAATAATTACATTAATAAGTACCTATGAACATATGAACCTAAAGTAATAATTACATTAGTAAGTACCTATGAACATATGAACCTAAAGTAATAATTACATTAATAAGTACCTATGAACATATGAACCTAAAGTAATAACTACATTGTGGATATGTACAACAACACACAGAATTAGCTCAAATCCCAAAGTGTTACTCATTTCTATGATGTCCTTGATGTAACTAGTAAATGGGGGCTATTTACTGCCCCCACCATTATCTTCTACCTTTAGAAAATATTTTCTTCAATGCACTGAGACTATCAAGCACATTTACTTCCAATTAAACAAGATACACTATCCAGCTCGTTATTAATTTTAGCAGTAAGTTTTCAATTGTTTCACCTTAGAGTCACTAATTACCAATACCTGTTTATTATTTTGCAGTTTTTTTACATTCATAATCATCAGGCTCATTAGTAACAAGGCAGACATTGCTACCTACATTTACACTTCAGCTGCCTAGAGCTCTACTTTTTTCTTACAATTTCAAAACCATGAAGATCAGTTCTATTAGTTCCTACACTATTCAGCATTCTTTTTAGTTCAGGTCCCTTTTTCTTGCGGCGCAGTATTAATCCTACTACCACTATTATTATTATCATTGCTGTTGTTGTTGCTATTTATTTATTTACTTACTTTGCAAATTAATATCATCAGCAGCACTTTCATAGGTTCATATGTTCCCATTTATGGCCATTTTTTTCTTAACTTTTACTTTTACCTCTTGCATCAAAGGCCTCATGGGATATATGCAAATCGCCCTTTAAGGATATCAGGTGTTTCAGCTAAATGGCAATTCTGATAGTCCATGATCTTTTCTTTTTGTGTTTTTTAACCAGTTGGTTATCTGTGTGACCTTTTTACTCTTTGTTTTAAAATTTTACTTTTGGGAATCATTTTTTAAATTGCTTTATCTACCTGGTTCCCCTTATCACTTTTATGTCCAAGTGACAAGTTCTGTCTGATTGAGAGTTTGGAAAATTATCAAGTATTACAGAATAAATACTATTAAGATACAGTGTGTTCTTTCCTTATCCCAGTCCCCAGCTCTGTTATCATACATCAGGCAGTATTTACAGTGCATTAGAAAGATCCTATCCAGCATTTCTTGTAGGCAAAATCTATCAATTTCTTCCATAAACATCCAATAAAGGCAAAGTAAACCACAAACCTAATATCAGGTCTTAACACTCTGCACACCTCCATGCCAAACATACCTAACACACAAAGATGCACCTGATGCCAGAAACCATATTAGCAAGTAAGTATTATCTAGAGAAACACCAGTTTGAATATATTAGAACTAATTCATAAACTCCAATATGGGCATTAATAGGTTTGGAATAAATATGGACTAAGGCCCATTTTGCAAGCTGAGCATTTAAGAGCCTTCTCTGGTGCTTCCAATGCATGGCATGGGTAAGGTGCTAGCATACATTTGAACTTTAACTTTAAGAGTTATAGACAAAGCAAAAACTAATTATGAAGAAGGTTCCAAATTAATGCTGGTACTTTTATTTATTTTATTTGAAATTTCATAACAGGTAAGTAGACTGGTCAGCTGACCCTCTTCAGCCAAGACCTGGGCATCAAAGGAACAAAATGCATAATATAATAAAAATTGATAACAAGAGTGAAAATATATCATAAATTATACAATAAATATTGCTATCCAAAGTAAATACACATAGAAAAGGCGTGGCAAGAAACCACAATGTTTACAGTATTTCAAGCAATGAGAAAATACGTACAATTTTTACAGTACTTACAGGGTAGAGTTCTGTTCGTAAAGTGATACCTGTATGTATTACCTGTGAATATTCTAGATACAGTGATACCTGTATGTATTACCTGTGAATATTCTAGTTACAATAAGTCAGCAAGCCTATAACAAAATAGCCAATGTTGCAAAAGCAGTTACAGACTGTTTCTTCTAGCAGGTGTCTTCAGTTTAGCCTTGAAATCATCCATTGTTATTTAAGAATGTATTTCTCTGAGCAGTTGATTTTACATTGATGGCCCCACTTAAGTGAAAGTTGTTTCCCTATGGTAGTGCCAAAACATGGTCTCATCAAAGTAATACAATCATGCTGAGTTCCTATCAATGTGTATGATGAGTCTTTTATTTGTAAAGTTGATTTTAGTTGGGGGGGGGCATTGGCCTATAATGAGAATTTTGATCAGTTCATCTTTACATAGAACAGTAGCATTGTTAGTAAGCAGTGGCCAATGAAATCTATTAAAGAGACCACAATAATAGGTATGGTTGAAGAAGTACAAAATAACAGATTTTGTTTTCCATTCCATGTATTTGTTTTATATCAGTGCTAGATTTAAGTGTAATAAAGAGAGGGAATATTCTAGATATGGAGTGCTTTGCAGTTAGGGATAATAGATATGAAATTTTGTAGCAAAGGTTAAGCTGTTTGAGTGTTTTGGTGACTGTATTGTCTATATGCCTTGAGAATATTAAGGCAGGGACTCCTGGAACTTCCCAAATTATTTTCAGTTTTAGGAGTTATGGAGCAAATGCTTGAGAACAAATTAGCGGCATCCCTCCAAAATCTGGAAAGTTAAGAGATACGGCAGCTAGTTGTACAAAATATTAGGGACAGGTCTAAGCCAACACACAGGAACTGGTTGTATCTCCAAGGCTTCTAAAACAATAGCCGAAACACAAAAAACATATAAGGAAATTGGATCACTAGCCAACTCCTGGAATGCACTATGGGTAGAGATTTGAATCTAGAAATATTATTTATTTATTTAACATTTGTTTACCAGGAAAGTCCGAATGGGACAAAGCCAATTTTCAGCACAGACCCCAAGAGAAACAGTCCAAATGCATGTCTCTGGAATGTGGGAGGAAACCAGAGCACCCAGAGGAAACCCACATGAACACAGGAAGGACATGCAGACTCTGCTGTACATAAATTGTGCAGAAGATAGCTGATAATTAATTTGTGTGTCTGTTTACTGAACTAATATTTATTTTATTTATTCTGACATTTGTTGACCAGGTTATTACACCAAACACAGACCCTTTTTCAGCAGAGTTCAGGGGAGAAAAGCTCTAGTATATATATATATATGTATATATATATATATATATATATATATATATATATATATATATATATATATATATATATATATATATATATATATTTTTTTTTTTTTTTTTTTTTTAAATACAACAATACAACATCAAAACACCACTTTTTGTCTGCTTCAAACTAGGTATCTGCCCAGAAAGGACACAGCTGAAATCAGGTCTATAGATTGTTTTTCCCTGATAGATTCTAATAACGCCTAACAATTTGGCTATTTAGAGACTTACCCTGCAATCTTTAGCCTGGGGGGGGGATTCTATGAACTCAGGTCTATAGATTGTTGTTTACAGCATTTGCTACTCAGTTTCTCCTGAGTTTGATTTTCTACAACAACTAACTACTTCACTTACCTGTAACCACTCCCACCCCCCCCCCTCCAATATTGTCTCAGCAAAGTTTTTTTAAACCCCTGGGGCCATCTTGGCTTACTCACAGCAGCTGCCAATTCCCATCAGCTTGTAGTCTATCTCATTGTAAGTGTTTGAGCTTTATTTTTTACATTGCAGCTAAGGTTTCTACAAACTCAATTGTTCTATTGCTTTGCTACTCTCATCATGGCTACTGTTGCAGAACTGGTTTCCTATTTATAAAAGTTGTAGACAAAGTATTACAATGTATCATTTTCCAGTCTGACTTGGTGCTTAGTGTGCTTAGTGTTGCTAGCACTTACAGATGCTACAGTATCAAACTGGGTTGCTACTCCTCATCACTTTTGTTTAGTACATACTTTTTAGTTAAAATAGATGCTAAGCAGTGTGACTCTGTGTTCTGTGATTCAGTTTGAAGGAAAGCATAAGTTAAATAAAAAACACCATATTACGGCTAAAGTCCTGTTTTGCTGCCAAGTCAGAGTGATTCTTAATTGTTTTAACTGCTGTACCATGAGAAATATTATAGCAATGTAGATGTATAAATGTATGTGTTGCGATATTTAAGTACTGTTATATACAATTGTTGTGATAGTTTACTACTGCTATATCTGTGATAGAACTGTCTCTTTAAATTCATGGGCTACCTAAATTATCTGGTATATAACACTAAGTAAGGTGTTTTTTTTTATGTCAAGGGCTTCATATGCAAATGCATAACAGTTGCCTGAGCCTTTTTTACTAAACACTTTGTACCTGCGTAAATAGTATAACGTGCTGCTACTTGTAAACCCAATTTCCTTCTTCCCTGGGTGATAATTTATTATTTCCGTTACTTTTTACAGCACTTCTCTCTAGTTCCCCTTTCAGAGACCTTCACGTAATAATTCTGTTTGTCTCCATCTTTACATTTAGTGACCATTGTCCCTGCGAACGGGTTCTCTCTCAGTCCCCTTTCAGAGACCTTAATTTAATAATTCTGTTTGTCTCCATCTTTTCATTTAGTGACCACTGTCCCTGTGAACGGGTTCTCTCTCTGTCCCCTTTCAGAGACCTTAACGTAATAATTCTGTTTGTCTCCATCTTTTCATTTAGTGACCACTGTCCCTGCGAACGGGTTCTCTCTCTGTCCCCTTTCAGAGACCTTAACGTAATTGTCTCCATCTTTACATTTAGTGACCATTGTCCCTGCGAACGGGTTCTCTCTCAGTCCCCTTTCAGAGACCTTAATGTAATAATTCTGTTTGTCTCCATCTTTTCATTTAGTGACCACTGTCCCTGCGAACGGGTTCTCTCTCAGTCCCCTTTCAGAGACATTAACGTAATAATTCTGTTTTTCTCCATCTTTTCATTTAGTGACCACTGTCCCTGCGAATGGGTTCTCTCTCAGTCCCCTTTCAGAGACCTTAATGTAATAATTCTGTTTGTCTCCATCTTTTCATTTAGTGACCACTGTCCCTGTGAACAGGTTCTCTCTCTGTCCTCTTTCAGAGACCTTAACATAATAATTCTGTTTGTCTCCATCTTTTCATTTAGTGACCACTGTCCCTGCGAACGGGTTCTCTTTCAGTCCGCTTTCAGAAACCTTAACGTAATAATTCTGTTTGTCTCCATCTTTTCATTTAGTGACCACTGTCTCTGCGGACGGGTTCTCTCTCAGTCCCCTTTCAGAGACCTTAACGTAATAATTCTGTTTGTCTCCATCTTTTCATTTAGTGACCACTGTCCCTGCGAACGGGTTCTCTCTCAGTCCCCTTTCAGAGACCTTAATGTAATAATTCTGTTTGTCTCCATCTTTACATCTAGTGACCATTGTCCCTGCGAATGGGTTCTCTGTCAGTCCCCTTTCAGAGACCTTAACGTAATAATTCTGTTTGTCTCCATCTTTTCATTTAGTGACCACTGTCCCTGAGAACGGGTTCTCTTTCAGTCCCCCACTTGCTGAATCCTTGGCCATTGGCTGCACCTGCAGTGGAGAAACCAGCCACAAGGACTCAGGGGCTTTGGACAGAAGATAGGTTACTGTAAGTGTCTAGCTATGCTTCCCTCTTACCCTGCTACTGTAGAAAGTATCTGGTCTAAAGCAGAAATAACTGGCTCTACCCATGGCTAGGGAAGGCAGCTGCACCCCCACCCCCATTTGCTGTAAATACATTCCCCAGTTAACTTTTTCTTTTTAGTTATCAGTAAACCAAGATAAAGCTCTAGGTGAAAAAAGGTGACCCAGTAGATACACTGGAATTGCCCACTTGTAAAATAGAGGCAAAAAGCTACTTAAACTGCCACTTTATGCCTGCTTCAAACTAGGTATCTGCCCAGAAAGGACACAGATGAAACCAGGTATATAGATTGTTTTTCCCTACTAGATTCTAATAACTCCTAACAATTTGGCTATTTAGACACTTACCCTGCAATCTTTAGCCTGGGGGGAGTGGTTCTAGCCCGCTCAGTTCACTACGCTCACTTCACTCCCCTCCCTGCCTCCTATTCCCACCCACCCCAGTACCTCTACATTTATTCTTAGCCTTAACCCTACCCCTAATTGTCAGCAATTAGGCTACACCACTACTCACCCCTCCCCTACATCCAACACAATCATGCTACTACCTAATATAATAACAATCCTAACCTGCGTGGTTCTAGCTCACATTACATCCTACAAAAGCTCCACAGTCACATGCTCCAACAACTTCCATTATACTCTCTCAACACCCTCCCTCAAACATTTACACTATAACTACACAACTCCTGCCACCAAAACCATCCTTCCAATACACACACTCCATTACCAAACACCTAACACACTCAAAAATAAAATATCCCTAAGATACCATAAGCAATTTACTATGTATACAAAACATATCCTAAACACTGTCTATAAACTAGCCCTTGCTGGAGACATCCATCCAAACCCTGGCCCTCCCAAATCCAACCCAACCAAAACCCTAGTCCAAGCAACCCCCCCACAACTCAACTCCTAGCCAACAAGAAAACAACAGACCTACTTATAATGTTCCTAAACATCAGAAGCATATGCAATAAAATCCAAGAACTACATGCCAGCATAAGCATATATTCCCCAGATATTCTCTTCATAACTGAAACCTGGCTCAAACCTCACATCAGAATTGAGGAAATACTTCCACCTGAATACAACATCCTTCACATAGACAGATTGTCCAAAAAAGGAGGTGGTATAGCATTGATATTTAAACACCACCTCAGTATTCAACTCCTGAACTCATCTGCCCCTCACCACAACAATGAAGAAATCTTTTACGCCAATCTCAAACTAAACCCAAACAAATCAATCAATATCATAGGATGCTATTTCCCACCAGGGCAAATATCACACCCCTAGAAAATCTCCTGAGCTGGGCTACTCTATCTCTACCCCAGGAAACCATCATTCTCGGTGACTTTAACATCAACTGGCTACCCTGTAATAACAATCTCCCAACCATTCACCTTAATCTCCATGGGTTCACTCAACTCATTCAGTCCCCTACCCAAATCAACAAAAACCCTAACAATCATACCTTACTTGACTGGATCCTAGTCAACAAAGCCCCTCACTCTTACCAAGCAGGCTGCTTACCTGACAGTCTTAGTGACCGCTCCCCCACTTTCCTAATTCAGCACCACACCAACAGTCTGAAGCCCATTATCCACAGGCAAATATGAAACAAGTCCAGCTTCAACCCCAACTCCTTCATCTCCTCCCTGCGAAAAATTAACTGACCATGACTAAAATACCTCAACCTAGATGAGGCTGTCCACTTCTTCAACAGTACCTTCCTCTCCATCCTAAACACCCATGCTCCTGTAAGAAATGCCAAAGTCAGATCCAGGTATGCCCCATGGTTACAAAATACCACCAGAACCCTAATGAAATCCAGAAACAAGGCCTGGGAGCACTGGCAACTAACAAAAAATAACTCAGGTAGGCAATCATTCCTTGGACTGCACAATAAAGCCAAAAAGCATATAAAATTAGACAAATCCCTCTACTATAAATCCACCCTAAACTCTACCAACCACAACCATAAGCAATTCTGGTCCACTGTTAAAAATATCCTCCATGCAGGGAAGGTTGATACCCACCAGCCGTCCATTCCCCCCTCCTCCAGAAGTATTGCTGAATCCTTCAACAAACACTTCAGTGAAACTATAACATTTCTAAACAAACAACACTTCCCTACAACAGCCCCCCAACTCCTAACCCTAAACCCCCACTCCTCTTTTCTTCTTCACCTCAGTAGAGTGGGGGCAGATTTGTCAAAACTTAAACCCACCAAACTCACAGCTGACAACCTCCCCTCTGAATACTTGAAAATTGCATCTGATACACTAGCCTACCCAATTTCAATTCTAATCAACCATTCCATAACAGAAGGCTATGTTCACTCTATATAGAAAATATCACACATCATTCCCCTCCACAAAGGCACCCCCTCCACTGACCTCTCCAATTACAGCCCCATTGCTATCATCTCCCCTCTCTCCAAGATACTTGAAACATTTATCAACACCCAGGTCTCCAACTACCTCCTAGCTAATAATCTCCTCTCCAAAGCCCAACATGGTTTCAGGCCATATCACAGCACTACCTCCACTCTGCTCTCCTTCACCAACACTATACTTTATCACAAAAACAATAGCCTCTTCTCTACTGCCATATTTCTAGATCTCTCAAAGGTCTTTGACATGGTATCTTATGAGCTACTACTCTCTACTCTCCCCAACCTCTCCTTCTCACAACCATCCTGCAACTGGTTCCACAGCTATATACACAGATACCAGCAATCAGTAATCTGGGACAATAATACATCACCTCGCCTCCCAGTTACTCTCAGAGTTCCCCAATTGTCTATTCTTGGCCCTCTGCTATTCTCACTTTTCACTAACAACCTACATACTGCCACCACACAAGCATCTCTTATACAGTACGCAGATGACTGTGCTCTCATCTGCTCTGCCCCCACTCTACCAGAACTACAACAAATAACACAGGAATCATTCTGTTCTGTAGAAAGCTGGCTTTCCAATGCTCAGCTCCTATTCAACCCAAGTAAGACAAAACGTCTCCTGTTCCAACCTTCCAAAGCCACCCAAAACACCCCCAACTTCAACATTCTTGCCAAAGACAATACCATCATCTCTCCATCAGAACACACAAAATTACTTGGTGTGGAAGTAGACAACAAACTTAGATTTGACACCCACATATCTCTCACAATAAAAAAAGTTCACAAGAAATTTGGTGCATTATATAGAAGCTGCCAATTCCTAACCAAGGCAGCTAGAATCTCCATAGCCAATTCCCAGCTAATCTCCACCCTACTCTATGCATCCCTGATACTTACCAACCTTAGACAGACAGACCTACCCATGCTGGATGCTTGTTACAACAAAATTGCTAAATTTGCCACTGGAACCTCCTACCTCAGCCATCATTGTATCTCCCTTAAAGAACTAAACTGGCTAGAACTCCCACAACTCCTTCACTTTAATAAATTCACCCTCGCTCATAAACTTATTAACCACCCTCTTAACATCCCTTCCCTTCAAACCCTTCTCCAACCCTATCACCCCACTAGACTTCTAAGATCAAGCAACAAAAATCAACTCATTGTTATCAAACCCAAAAACTCAGCAGGAGAAGCCATATTTTCATGTACCATATCTAAACTTTGGAACAATCTTCCACCCTCTCTAACTACTTTACCTTCCAGCAGCCTTTTCAAGACTGCATTCAACTTCCACTTAAATTTGCACTGGCTTTGTCCTTGTTCTAATCCAGACTAACACCCCCACCCTTACCCCCTACATCTAGACTCTTAACCCAACTATACTACTGCCACTACTAACCACAGTCAGAAATAGCTAGTTGTCTTTACATACTTTAACATCTTGTCTGACAACTTTGTTACTAATATTATAAATGACAAGAAACTATCTTAACTTGCAACATTTTCTGCATATACTGTTGATAATGAATATAAAATAAAGCATATATCATAGACAAATCTTAGGTCAACAATAGTTAAATAAAGTCAGTTGATTACATTCAGAGTTTAAGAAATGCATTTCAACCAGGAAGAGGTGTGACAAAATGTTGAGGCAGATTTAAAATGTTAGTGTACAGTAAGAGTTTGAAATAGGTTACATTGTAATAAGTATAGGGATACGTTTGAAATGGGTTACATTGTAATAAGTATAGGGATAAGTTTGAAATGGGTTACATTGTAACAAGTATAGGGATAAGTTTGAAATGGGTTACATTGTAACAGGTATAAGGATGAGTTTGAAATGGGTTGCATTGTAACAAGTATAAGGATGAGTTTGACATGGGTTACATTGAAACAAGTATAGGGATAAGTTTGAAATGGGTTACACTGAAGCAAGTATAGGGATAAGTTTGAAATGGGTTACATTGTAACAAGTATAAGGATCAGTTTGAAATGGGTTACATTGTAACAAATATAAGGATCAGTTTGAAATGGGTTACATTGTAACAAGTATAAGGATGAGTTTGAAATGGGTTACATTGAAACAAGTATAAGGATGAGTTTGAAATGGGTTACATTGTAACAAGTATAAGGATGAGTTTGAAATGGGTTACATTGTAACAAGTATAGGGATAAGTTTGAAATGGGTTACATTGAAACAAGTATAGGGATAAATTTGAAATGGGTTACATTGTAACAAGTATAAGGATGAGTTTGAAATGGGTTACATTGAAACAAGTATAGGGATAAGTTTGAAATGGGTTACATTGTAACAAGTATAGGGATAAGTTTGAAATGGGTTTCACTGAAACAAGTATAAGGATGAGTTTGAAATGGGTTACATTGTAACAAGTATAAGGATGAGCTTGAAATGGGTTACATTGTAACAAGTATAGGGATAAGTTTGAAATGGGTTACATTGAAACAAGTATAAGGATGAGTTTGAAATGGGTTACATTGTAACAAATATAAGGATGAGTTTGAAATGGGTTACATTGTAACAAGTATAAGGATGAGTTTGAAATGGGTTACATTGTAACAAGTATAAGGATGAGTTTGAAATGGGTTAAATTTTAACAAGTATAGGGATAAGTTTGAAATGGGTTACATTGAAACAAGTATAAGGATGAGTTTGAAATGGGTTACATTGTAACAAGTATAAGGATGAGTTTGAAATGGATTACATTGTAACAAGTATAAGGATGAGTTTGAAATGGGTTACTATAGCAATAACCCATGCCTGGGTGTGGGTAATGTGGGATTTACCCATGGTTGGCGTGGTTTGGTCGAGGCTTAGCCCGATGGACCAAACAAAGACAACCGTGGGTAAATCCCGCATTACCCACACCCAGAAGTGGGTTATTGCTATTACACTATGACATTATTTAAGAAAAGAAATAAATACTTTTCTTAAATAATGGCATTGTATAATGCCTCTTTTCTACCCTTCCGCAACTGTCTGGTATCCGCGGCAGTTCTGATGTACTGCGCATGCCTACGCAGTACATCAGAGCTGTGGCCAAAAGCAACGGAGAAAGCAAGATCTCCATTGCTTTTTACTGTTTCGCTATGTTAAATGGGTTTAATATAGCGAGACAGCTTTAAAATAAGCAACGGAGATCTCCGTTGCTTATTTTAAAGCTGTCTCACTATGTTAAACCCATTTAACATAGCGAGACAGGTTTTAAAAAAAAAGCAACAGCGAAAGTAAGATCTCCGTTGCTTTTTACACACTGTGTCGCTATGTTAAAGGAGTTTTACATAGTGAGACACGGAGATCTCTGTTGCTTTTTTTAAACCTGTGTCGCTATGTTAAACTCTTTTAACATAGCGAGACAGTGTTTTAAAAGAGACTTATACTAATGGAAAAAGTCCGGGCGACCGGACCTTTTTCCATTAGTATAAATCGATTTACAATGTGCACGCTGGCCAATCAGCATGCACGTTTTGGAATATTAATGGGAGGGGGTCATGGTATAAATTGTAACAAGTATAAGGATGAGTTTGAAATGGGTTACATTGTAACAAGTATAAGGATGATTTTGAGCAGAGAAAAAGTATGAGTAGAATACAAAGTTGAATGCATAGTTTTGTGTGTAAGTTTGCTGCTTGGGGGTAAGGTAGTGAGTTAGTAATGGCTATCTAGGTAGAGGTTGGGTAGAGGACATGTACTTTACATTGGTTTGTGGCATGTGCAAGTCCTATTGTTTAGCAAGAAGAGTTTTAAGGATTTTTTGAAGCAGTTTGTATCAGGTATAAGTCTTAAGGACAGAAGAGTTTGTTACAGGAATTAGCAACAGAGTAGCCATAGAGTTGTCTACCAGAGTCTTATTGGGTTTGTGAATTTCCAAGAGATGTTGATCTGAGCTTTTAAGAGTATGGTTGGGAGTATAAGGAGTTAGAAGAAAGCACTGAGCAAGAGGTAGGCTTGTAGAGAATGGAGTGGGCTAGGAGTAATTGGGGGAGGAAGACTGCGTGGGGCAATTCTAGCCACTGAAGGTTTTTTAAAGATAGGCAGTGCTGTCAGAAATAGGGTAAGTTTGCTGCAAATCTTGCAATTTTGCTGTGAGTTTAAACTTGCTCATAAGATTGGTTTGTAGGTTTGTTAGAACTGGGCAGGACAGAGTAGGTTAGGAAGAAGGTAGGCTTGTGCTAGAGTGATTTTAGATTCAGTACTTAGGAATTTTTTGTTCCTGTGAAGTAATCCTAATTTTTAGGGGTTTTTTTTTATTGATATAGTTCATCCATACCAGGCGTGTTTTGGGATAACATGGCTAGCTACTCCAGGGCTGAACTCTGTCCACTTGTATGAAGTAGGAATGTTACATGTTCTGTCCATGTCTGCGTGGGTTTTCTCTGGATACACCAGTTTCCTCCCACCTCATGTTATGCTGTGGCTGAAAAAAGTACAAGGAAAGACCTCTTTACTAACTTGTTTGCAAATAATAAATAAATAAAACTTTAATGTGAATACCTTCTGCTTTGTCTACTTTCTTGGGTATTTATTTATTGTTTTTGTTAACCAGAGAATTCTGATTGGGTGCAAAACCCTTTTCAATGGAGGCCCAGGGAAAAAAAAACTTCATTTATACAAACTCGTGACACAGTACAAACAGTATACAACCTTACAATTGTACCCTGCAGTGGTTACTTTTCCCCTTTTCCAGGACGTATGGTCTCTCACTAACCAGTGTTGCAAAGTTATAGCTTTTTGCCTGTTGAATACGATAGTTTATTTTTATACCCTGGGGATAAAGCAGTTAAGGTGAACTTTGGAGTCCCTGACACATGTTGACATTTCAGAAATCCTATGGATGGGGATTAAAGACATTCTTTTGCAGAACATGTAGAAATATGGGCTACTGGCCATTTTCCTGCGGTAGTGGTGTCACAGTAGCATTGTCGCCTCACAGTACGATGTTGTCCTGTTCAATTCCCAGTTAGAGTGTCATCTGTGTGGAGACATGCGTGAATGGGCGTACCTTCGTTGAAGGTTGTGCATCAGGGCTGGCAACTCGGCACATAAAAATCCACTGCCAATCCACTGCCAATCATTAGCAGACCGGAGTTCCGCTGTGACGACCCCTAACCGGGAAAAGCCGAAAGACACAACAACATACAGAGTGACTTTTATTTTATTTATTTATTTAGTTAGTTAGTTATTTGTCTGTTTATTTGCTTGTTTGTTAACTAGTTAAGTGGGTTAGTCGAGTGACCCTTTCCAACCACAACCTAGAGCAGTGTCACAAAGACAACACATGTAGAATTATATGACATATATGTAATGCAGAATATATGTAAGTTGTATCATATTAAAAGTGTAAATAAATAGTATACAAAACAAATAAGTGCAATAGAGCATTTAAAACATGTAAATGAGTGTCCAACAGTCAAGGTTGCTGGTGATAATGTACTTCTCTTAAATGTTAGGTTAGTTGAGATCCTACTTCCTGCTCAAGTTCTCTTCTTGCAAGCATTACTATTCTGGTGTCTTTTCCTTATCACAAGGAACGGCATTAACCAAGAACAGAAGGATGTCTCTTTCTCAGCTGAAGCAATAGTATGTTTAGAATCACAGTACTGTTTATCAGGAATATAGTAAGGGATAGGGCAAAATGTAGGGCTGGTATAATGAACTTACGAGTACAAGACAAGGAGAGAATTCTCTTAGTAGGGGAGACAGGACTGTCATTAAGCTGAGAAGCACTGATACTATGTGTGGTACCAAGTAACTGTTTCTTTATCAGTCATTTGCATACCTCTCAACCTCTCAATGCAGGAAGTTTGGACAAAGGGAGAAATAATGGGGGGACAAAGGCCTCAAAATAGGAACAGATTTTAAATATTGTTCCTATAAACTTAACTGCTAGAATAACAGGTTTAGTATTACTATATATTTTCTGAAGGATATGAAGTCTGAAACTCAAATGTCTGTCTTTATTTAGTGTTATCTAATAACTTAAATCCTCAATGATTTGCCAAAAAACAACATAAACTTTATGAGGAACAAATCAAAATATGAGGCAAAAATCTAGATGTTCTGCAAAAATCTGGACATTTGAGAGATATGCTTGATCTTTATATTATTGCTTTGTGTTTCTGACAGATGTTTATACACTCATTTGCATTTAAAGAAGTTTGGGAAATGAGCTGTCTGCTTGGCAGGCGCTCTTTTACCCCAAGCACTCTAACTGCCCTTTTTCTCTCCCATGTCCTCTTTGTAACATATTTTCCTGCTGCCGCATTTTTTCGTCATCATCATCATCACCCTTAACCCTCTTTTTCTCGTTTTGTACATGAGGAATTAGGGTATTATGTTACCACCTCTCTACATTTGTCTGCCTTCCTTTCTAAAGCTGACAATAACTCACCGCTTGTAATACAACCTGCTGTTCTTACTTGCACAGTAACAGTGTCACCTTGGAATGCATACTTGCTACATATGTTTGTGTATTTTCTCTGCCTTTTGTTATCAGGTCTCATAACATGTATCTACTGCTCCTCAACCCATGCTATCCCTACTTCTAAGACACAGGCATCTTTTCCTTTCATTAATCTTATGTTAGGAAGGGAATTATTACAATTATATTGCTGTAATGTGCCTATATTAATTCAATTATTTATTTTCATTGAATCCTATCACTTTAATGTCATCAAAACTATTCTCATCAATTCTACACCAAAATAAAATTGTCAGAGCAATAAATGAAACACAAACTTCCCATATCAAGTTTTAATTCCTGTTTTTTTTTTTTTAATTTTTGTTCCCATAAGACATGAAAAATATAAAAATTCCACAGTAAGCAGAAGAAATAATACAGAGAAGAGGGAAGTTAAACACCTAATTAAAAAAAACTGTATTACCTCATATGTGAAAATGTTACATGGGTGTCAGTTAGTATGCTAAGGTGGTTCACCTGAGCATGTTTTCTCAAGCTCTGAAAAAAATGCTGTCAGATAGTTACTGTTTATTTTTTATTTAGTTATGTATTTATACAGTAGTTTATTAATTCATTCATTGTATGTTAACTAGGTAAGTAAGCTGGTTAAACATCCATTTTCAGCAACAGCCCAGGCTAAGAAATAAAAATAATACTGTAAATGCAGGAGTAACTATCACATTTAAAACAGACAATTTTACAGACAAAATAGCACAACATAAGCAGGGAACTTATAAAAGTTAAAGAAAGAAAAATAGTTAATGTAACAGTAAAGAACTGAAAGTGAAATTAAATAATACAAATAGAAGAATAACACAGATTATAGGTTAATAAAGAACTGTATAAACGTACAGTGTCAGGAATATGTACATTACATAATACTTTACAGAATATTTACAGCATTGCATTGTACTGCACCCAGTATACATAGCAGACATTACAGGTTTAAGAATAGCCAATGTAAGTATATTAATAACCAAAACAAGTATATTAATCTTCTTCTTCTTTCTGGTTAGGGGTTGCCACAGCAGATCACCTCTCTGCTCATGATTGGCAGTAGAGTTTTTACAGTGTTGAATTGCCAGCCCGGTGCCCAACCTTCCACAGAAGGCACACATACACACACACTCATGCCAATTTAGAGTGTCCAATCCACCTACAGCATGTCTTTGGGAGGAAACCAGAGCACCCGGAGGAAACCCATGTGACCACAGAGAGGACATGCAGACTCTGCACAGAAGGCACCCCAGCGGAGTATTGAACTGGAGAACCTCTTGCTGTGAGGTGACAATGCTAACCACTACACCACAGCGGCCGCCCCCAAAATAAGTACAGTAATAACCAAAGTAAATATATTAACAAAAAGTAGAGCCGTATAGTTAAGAATCTAAGAGTGGAAAGGTAGAGAAACAGAATAAATAGCTAAACAAGCACACTGGGAAATTATAAATAATTACTAAGTAAAACTTTTCTGAAAAGGGGGCCCAGAATGTTTACAACTTTTAGCAAGTGTGGAGTTCCATAAAGTGAATACGCTCAGAACAAGTTCTTTCAGTAGTGTCTAGCATGAATGGAGATCTGTGAAGGTTAAAGAAGCCTGAAAATGAGGCTTATATGAGTAGGGAGATTAGTTAATAGATGGTTTGCATACAAGAGGTTAGAAAGAATTAGTTTAGAGCAATGCAAGTAAGGTAGTTGCTTGAAAGGCAGAGGCTGTTGCATATTCAACCTCTGACTGCATCACTCTAGACTGACTCACCAGGTGTCTGTCACACAGAACCTTTTCAGTAAGATACAACAATTCCATGTCTCCACCACAAGATCATTGCAGGTGTTCCGAAATGATGTCTCCTCATATCAATTTGTGGGCTCTTTGTAAACGTTTTACATACTGAAATAAATGCAACAAATCTCATTCTCTATGCAGTTAATTAGGTTTTCGTTAATTCCTTCACTGCAATACAATACTGCATAGACTCCAAAAAAACTCTAAAACTGACACCTACTTACAAGCAATTAACTAAACACCAAAAATGACTATAGTAATGTTCTTCAGCACACCCCAAAGGCAAAGTATGTCCCCCCTACATGTCCATTATCATACAATTAGCCCGTATAATATGTACTTTATGTTAAACACCTTGGGAGTGCTCTTGATTTCTGCTTTAGCGTAATTTTACACATCAGCAATTTAAAAGATAAAATGAATTGCACCCTCTTTGGATACTGCAAAGGCTCACCGAAGAAGGAAGAAAGGCTACTAGTAAAAATATCCTCCAGCTTCAGTTAGAATACTCCAGTTCATTACTCACCTACTCCTCTGACAATAACAAATAAATAAATAAATAAAATAAAAAACCCTCCAAACTCTCTCAAATAAAATATACAGATGAATCTGCCTCTCATCCAAAAATGACCACCGCTGTGTCACACTATAGCGAACTCACTGGCTACCAAAAACATTTACAGTGATTCAACCCCTTCCCTCCCATTAGACACTGACTAGCTATCATAGGGACATTCTTTGGCAATTCTGCCCCAGTGTTGGCCAGGAAAATAACTCATTCCCTTCATATGAACATGCCTTCTCCATCCTAGCACCAAACTATGGGAGTCTATCTTTTGAACTCAGTAACAACTACAGAGAAAAATATGCTAACTTTTCTAGCAAAAAGGGTCACCTGTACCTGCTTTATTCATTGACCAATAACAAAGTCATTTTTATTTCCAGTCTCTCTCCTGAAATACCACTTCTACATCTTTAGGGGATTCAATGATTGTACCAAGCTTGACAACTGTGAGCCGGAGAGCAGTCACTGAATCCCCCAAAGGTGTAAATATCCACCAGGAGTGTCTGACATAGACAAATAACTGAGGCCAGAATCATGGCTTAAACTCAATGCAAAAAATTCAGAATTAGATCCTTTAGGAAGTCGATCACCCCTACAAATTACAACACCAATAATACTCTCCTGAGAGCAGACCCAGTGGTAAGGGACTGGAAACTCAGGTTGATAGTAGCATGAACTTTGATTACCATATGGTCATGGTAGGAAGAAAATCCTTCTGCGTGGTATAACTTATATGAAGGGCATGGCATCCAGATCTAAGGAGGTCATAGTCTCACTATACTCAGCTCTCATTAGGCCAATAATAGGGTGCAAACCACTCTTTGGCATGTACCTGACCAGGCATTTCCAACAGCTGGAGTGGTTACAGAGGTTCCTCACTAAAAGAATATAGGGTGTAAATAAAATGTCCTATTCAGACGTCCTAAAAGCCCTGTACATGGTGTAAATAATATGTCCTACATGGACCACCTCAAAACTCTATCCCTGTACTGGGTCTCCTACATACTACTGGGGGATGATCCATACCTAACCAATAAGGCATTCTCAGATACAGCCCTGATGGATCTGCTACACATTTGCTTAAAAAACAGCACTAGAATTACCCAAAATAAGGATCTAACCTTGTCTGTGGCATAAATAAAACATATTGGAGGGACAGGCGTGTGTCTCAGAAATTACTCCTTCTCTGGAACAGACTCCCCATTCATGTGAAACAAGCTCTTCCCTAAGTCTATTAAAATGATATTTGGGCCAGTGGATGGGAAATCAGAAATTCACCTCTGGCTTATTGCCTGGATCCTTCATAGACAGCAGCAGCTTGAAGATGTCCTGAGGCATAGGCATATCCTAAAGAAGGTTCTAGTCCTTGTGCATTGCTAATTGGGAACACTGGGACATGATTGGCTAGACTTAAAAAGGCTGTATGGCCACTAGCGTAGTAACCACCTATGATCTTGTGATCCTATTATATCCTTCTGTATCACTACCATGTCTTAGCTCCAATCCTCTAATCTCTATACAGGAACCAACTAACTCAAAGTGCAATAAAACTTCTGTATAACAGATAAAAGACTAAACTGCAAATATTTAGGTAGGCTGCATTTCCTCACTTGGACTATTGACTATGAATTTCATTTAACATCATTTCACTTGAAACTATATTATGTTTATATCACTTTGTACCAGAACCAGAGTCTATCATTTGGCTTACATTTGAAACTCAGTAATGTGTTTATTTTTTTACCACTTGTTTTTCTTTTTCTTTTTTTCCTGTCCCTGTTGCATTCTGATGGCATCTATCTCAGTATTCCAGTACTTCAGTACCCCAGGACCCTACTACCCCAGTGCCCTAGTACCCCAGTACTCCAGTCTTCCACATCCACATCCATCACTGGGTTTACCAGTCACTCCTTCATCCAAGAACTATTTTGATATAGACCATTCTTAATGATATCCGGGGGGGGGTCTTGCCATCCAACTTTGGCCAGAGTTTTTTTTCTTCTTTATGACCTATCCACACCCCTTGCATCAACATAGTTACATCCAAGAGGTGGGCATGCAGTGGAGACATGCAACATATTGCCCTGCTTTCACAGCTGTTCAACCAGATCCATCACCCTGTTCCCCATCATGGGACTATTCCCCCAGTAGTGATGCCATCATGGAACTATTCCCCCAGTAGTGATGCCATCATGGGACTATTCCCCCAGTAGTGATGCCATCATGGGAATATTCCCCCAGTAGTGATGCCATCATGGGACTATTCCTCCAGTAGTGATCTATTCCCCCAGTAGTGATGTTCCCAGCCCCCACCAGGGATCATCACAGGGAATGCCCATGAGTCTGCCCTCCCCCAGGATGGCAATCCCATCCCTCCCTGCCAGTGCCTCAGATGCCTGTGCTACTAATCAAACCCAGGTCACTTGGGTTGTAGTCTGAGCTTTATCCCTCTATGCCACAGTGCTGGCACCACTTGGTTTTGTAACTACTTTATTCTCACATTATTATAACTGTGAGACTGTGGTGGACATGAGTCCACAATAAATCAGCCCACTACAATGGTTGATAAGCAAACAAATAGATAAGTAAATACCATAACACTTAATTTATTTATTTATATATTTATTTATTTATCAGTTTATTGATATGTTTTTGAATGATGGCAAAGTTAGAATGGGCAAAACCCCTTTCAGTGGTGACCCAGGGAGGAAAGCTCCACATAACATACAGTTGCATGAACTAACAGTAAAAAGATAGTGCACAGCACTGAGGACTAAATAACAGGTGGTCACCTTGTTATATGCACTCTTAATATTAAGCTCAGACACAACTATAGGACACTGAGTATGCAGCATGTTAAGATCACACATAATCAAACATCCAGTTTTATGTTGCAATATACATATGTACATTCATTGTAGTTGTAGCACAAAAACAGTAAATGAAGCATATGTGTTTTTATCCAAACAGTTAAGTTCACTTCAGACCTGTAACTAGGAGATTATTGTAGAAAAACTGTCAGTATTTTGTAATGTTTGATTTGGCTACATGAGGAGAGGACTTAGTAGTGGGGTTGATAACAAAGGAGTTTATAGCTCATCAGTCCAGCGTACACACTGTGTTCAACAACCAAGGTAAGTTTTAAACCAATGAATAGCATCATTTGCGAGACCCAATTCTTTAAGCATAAGTAATAGTAATGAATGTGAAATTGTATCAAAATGCTCTCAAGGGATCTAAAAACAGGAATGCAAACATTTCACCCCTGCTTTTGTCTTGTCATGAATATAGTTTGTAAAAGTTAGAACCAAGCAAAAAAACCACAGTGAATACAAGAGGCACGGGTAACCTTGAGTCTAAGAGAGCAACAACGAAATCCTTAACGCAAAGTTTTAAAAGGCAAGCGACAATTGTTAAAGTAGCTTCATCAGAGATAAAACAAGTGCCAAAACATCCAAGTTTTAAATAAAAATACAGGAAGTGACTAAAAGGCACGTCACATCCGTATAACATTCAGTGTACACTTTTCAAAACCTAAAAAACCAATAAGACAAATAATCAAGCTAGCGGAAAACCAGTAAAAAAACACACCAGTATTAAATAAAAAAAATATTATACCTGATGTTATTAAAAGGTGCATGAGTTTCAAAAAATAAAACAAATACACCTGGTTAAGTTTAAAAATCTAGTCTGTACATTACAAGCCATTGGAATGTGTAAAAAGTATATATTAATAATAAGTTAACAGTAAACTGGCAGAAAAAAATTTTTTATATAAAAACAAACCACTCCTTGCTATCTTTAACTGACAAGTTGGTAACTAAAATAAGTCCGAAGGCACAAATAGATGAATACCTATGAAGCGCCTGGACTAATAAAAGCATTAAACATACCAAAAAACAGTAAGAAAATACTACAATCGCAAAATGTCCAGTGGAATCAAAGGAGGAGGAAGTGTTAAAGAAAATGTGCACTCAAATAATTGTGCTATCTCAAATAACTCCTAAGTTTTAGGACAGCAGAAATATTGCAATTTTCATTCAGTCCAGGGAATTTAAATGCATCTAATTTAAGTTGCCATTCAAGTTCTCGATTCTCTAAAATCAAAGAGAAGGGGCCCCCTCTAATACTAACAGGGACATGGTCGATTGCCATAAAATGGAAACTGTGCCCCGGATTATTGCTAATATGTTTAGCCAAGGCATTATCACTCTTGTTGTTCTTGATTGCATAGGCATGTTGGGTCCATCTTGCCTATGTAAAAAGCCGAACAACAATCACATAAGGCTACATAAATAACAGATTTGGACTCACAATTTAATTTATAATGAATCTGGTACTTCCTATTCCTGACTGTAAAGGAATTTCCTGTTTTAACCATTCTGCACCAATTGCATAATCCACACTGGAACATACCTTTCTGTCTACTAAATGAGTGTTGAGTCACGTTCCTCTGTAATAGTTCTTTAAGATTGCTACCCCTTTTGTAGACAACCCAAGGTCAAGTACCCAATTTCTCGAGTAAAAATGGATTGCTAGAAATAAAGTGCCAGTTCTTACAAATAATAGACCAGATAGACTGGGAATTGCTGTTAAACGTAGTAATGAAGCTCAAAGAAAAACAGCGTTCACCCCCATTAAAAGTCGACCCAGAGTCCAAATTAGAGCCTGGGGCCAACGAAGAAGGAAGTTGGGTGTCTAGTATACTACTTGGACAGGAGCCAACCTGATTAAGGAGGGGTTTATAAAAAACATCCAACCTTTTCAAATCCACTTCTTGGATGAGCTCTTCTAATAATGTAGTGGAGTATCCACGATTGACAAACAGCTCCTTTAAGAAAGTGCATTCTTGACAGAAGTCAGTCAAAGAACTGCACATCCTCCCTGCTCTAACAAGCTGACCCTTCACTATGGAATGCTTCTGTTTGAACGGGTGGAAACTTGAAAAGTGGAGGAAAGAATTGCAGTACGTAGGTTTCCTAAATATAGTTGACAAAAACAAGTTATTGGTGAAATCTTTAAATAATTTCACATTGAGATAATCAATCTCTGATGTTGAAAACTTGTATGTAAATTTAAGAAACTCTGTGGTCCCGTTTAAAGAATGGACAAAATTAGCAGCTGAAAAGGATGAAAATATCATCCAAAAATCTGGTGTAGAACTTGACAAATTTCATCAATTCTGGCTTATTCATAAGGAAATATTTCTCCCAATAAGCAGCAAAAAAATTGGCAACAAGGTGCCCAACTGTTGGAGCTTATTGTTAAGCACTATACGTCGCACATTAGTATACTTACTACTGATATCAATGTTTTGGATAATGCCATTAAGTTGGACATTGATTTCATTAGGTATAAGTATGACTATAATCGCATTTTAACCAGTATAGATGCCTTATTGGTTAAATTAAAAGCAAATAAATTTAAGAAGCTTGTAAGGGACAGGTTAGCCTATCAACATCATAAGGCTTACCCCAAGCTCGAGCTTACAGGTTCTAGACCTGCATTCTTAAGCGAGGATGCTACCCCTGTTAGGTCCAACGAAGGGGCTCAACCAGTCAATGATGACTTCAATGAGGAGATATTGGAGGATTCTAATCAAGGGCTTAGACGGAGCAATAGGATTAAAGCCCACAAATTCAATAAACCTGTCCATAACAATTACACTTCTAACAACAATAATAAAAGTGATTTTTAGAGCCACGCAACAACAGGCCCTATGCGAACAAAAACGGGAATCGGAACAATTAAGTGACATTTCAGTCCTTGATTTACCATCAGAAGATGCACATCCAACTATTATAACTAATAGGAAAGGTGACTTTTCGATTTACAATTTCTCAAATGTGGTTCTTGATGTGGACTTGGTAGAATTGTTGTCTTATGGTAACACCTTTGTCCCCAGTAGGCAGGGCAATTTAGCTAAGGTCATCATTGACCTGAAATGTTTTGTTCGCAAACTAAATTTGAAATTGCTGTATAGTAATGACATAACTGGAGTGGCTCCTGTTTTAAAACTACCAAGTTCTTTTAACCCTCCTCTCCATGCTGGGCTCCACTTATTTGAAAGTTTGTGTGAAGTTGATTTGAGACATCTGTTCTCTTCCTCACTAAGTAAAGTAGATTCTACCAAATTTAATATCACCAAGGAACAGCTTTCAGCTTTGAACCACCTTTGTGAGCTACCGGTCAGATTGGTAAAACCGGATAAGGGGGGTGGCCTTGTGATACTTGATGACTCCCAATACAAAAAGAAAATGCTCTTGATATTGAATGCTCCTGCCTACTGCACTGCCTCATTAAATGAGGTGAATGGTGCTTATCGCAGAATCAGGGGTTATTTTAGGGATTTGTTTTTGGCAGGGAAAATTGATGTCGATGCTTATAATTTTATTGACATCATTTCCCCCAAAATTCCAGTGATGTTTGGTATCCCGAAGATCCACAAGGACATTCTCAATCCCCCCATGAGAGCCCTTGTGGATGGCAGGTCTTCTATGACCCACCCTTGTTCTAGACTTATTGATAGTATTTTGTCTAAATATCTCATGCTTATTCCGGGCATTTGTAAAGACTCTTGGTCTTTTTTGAGTAATATTAATAACGTTCCTTATGACAACATGAGTAATTTCCTCACAATCGACGTTGTCAATTTATATACCTCCATCCCACATCAAGAAGCTGTTGAATGGATTGGTTTATTATTGGCTGATTTAAATGCTCCTAAGCTCGAAATAGAGATGGTCACGGAGTTACTTGATATAGTACTTACATCTAACTTTTTCATTTTTGATAAAGATTACTACCTTCAAAGGCAGGGTATCACCATGGGTTCTTTTTTGCTTATTGGGAGAAATATTTCCTTATGAATAAGCCAGAATTGATGAAATTTGTCAAGTTCTACACCAGATTTTTGGATGATATTTTCATCCTTTTTCAGGGGGGTGCTGAAGCAGCTGCTAATTTTGTCCATTCTTTAAACGGGACCACAGAGTTTCTTAAATTTACATACAAGTTTTCAACATCAGAGATTGATTATCTCGATGTGAAATTATTTAAAGATTTCACCAATAACTTGTTTTTGTCAACTATATTTAGGAAACCTGCGTACTGTAATTCTTTCCTCCACTTTTCAAGTTTCCACCCTTTCAAACAGAAGCATTCCATAGTGAAGGGTCAGCTTGTTAGAGCAGGGAGGATGTGCAGTTCTTTGACTGACTTCCGTCAAGAATGCACTTTCTTAAAGGAGCTGTTTGTCAATCGTGGATACCCCACTACATTATTAGAAGAGCTCATCCAAGAAGTGGATTTGAAAAGGTTGGATGGTTTTTATAAACCCCTCCTTAATCAGGTTGGCTCCTGTCCAAGTAGTATACTAGACACCAACTTCCTTCTTTGTTGGCCCCAGGCTCTAATTTGGACTTTTGTTTTCTTTGAGCTTCATTACTACGTTTAACAGCAATTCCCAGTCTATCTGGTCTATTATTTGTAAGAACTGGCACTTTATTTCTAGCAATCCATTTTTACTCGAGAAATTGGGTACTCGACCTTGGGTTGTCTACAAAAGGGGTAGCAATCTTAAAGAACTATTACAGAGGAACGTGACTCAACACTCATTTAGTAGACAGAAAGGTATGTTCCAGTGTGGATTCTGCAATTGGTGCAGAATGGTTAAAACAGGAAATTCCTTTACAGTCAGGAATAGGAAGTACCAGATTCATTATAAATTAAATTGTGAGTCCAAATCTGTTATTTATGTAGCCTTATGTGATTGTTGTTCGGCTTTTTACATAGGCAAGATGGATCGTAAGGTCCGCGAACGTATTTACCAACATGCCTATGCAATCAGGAACAACAAGAGTGATAATTCCTTGGCTAAACATATTAGCAATAATCTGGGGCACAGTTTCCATTTTATGGCAATCGACCATGTCCCTGTTAGTATTAGAGGGGGCCCCTTCTCTTTGATTTTAGAGAATCGAGAACTTGAATGGCAACTTAAATTAGATGCATTTAAATTCCCTGGACTGAATGAAAATTGCAATATTTCTGCTGTCCTAAAACTTAGGAGTTATTTGAGATAGCACAATTATTTGAGTTCACATTTTCTTTAACACTTCCTCCTCCTTTGATTCCACTGGACATTTTGCGATTGTAGTATTTTCTTACTGTTTTTTGGTATGTTTAATGCTTTTATTAGTCCAGGCGCTTCATAGGTATTCATCTATTTGTGCCTTCGGACTTATTTTAGTTACCAACTTGTCAGTTAAAGATAGCAAGGAGTGGTTTGTTTTTATACAAAAATTTTTTTTCTGCCAGTTTACTGTTAACTTATTATTAATATATACTTTTTACACATTACAATGGCTTGTAATGTACAGACTAGATTTTTAAACTTAACCAGGTGTATTTGTTTTATTTTTTTGAAACTCATGCACCTTTTAATAACATCAGGTATACTATTTATTTTATTTAATACTGGTGTGTTTTTTTACTGGTTTTCCACTAGCTTGATTATTTGTCTTATTGGTTTTTTAGGTTTTGAAAAGTGTACACTGAATGTTATTTTAGTCACTTCCTGTATTTTTATTTAAAACTTGGATGTTTTGGCACTTGTTTTATCTCTGATGAAGCTACTTTAACAATTGTGGCGACAACGCTTGCCTTTTGTGAAAAATAAAACTTGCGTTAAGGATTTCGTTGTTGCTCTCTTGGACTCAAGGTTACCCGTGCCTCTTGTATTCACTGTAGTTTATAAAAGCTAGTAAAGCTGTTTCTTTGCCATGGTCTGGCCTAAATCCATTTTGTGTTGTGGAAAGTAACATTCTCTGTTGGGTAGTTAATCAGCTGTAGGTGAACATATTTTCAAGTATCTTAGATACAGGGGACAGGATGGCTATAGATCTGTAGTTTGGTAGCTCAAGCAATTTGGCACCCTTAAGGAAGAATAACATAGGATTGTTTTGAGAGTCTAGGGAATATATTTATATAAGGAGAGCAATTTCCAAGTATAAATCCTGGGTATGCAGTGACTTTTGAAGCTATTTTGTGGTGTTATACTGGTAGGCTACAGCAACAAAAGAGATGGGCTTATATTTTTGAAAGTTTTTATATTACAGTGCTAGGAATTATTGTGAGAAAGTTGTAGTGGCTCAACTATGTTGCTTACGGATGGCTGGGTGCCTTGGGTTTATTAAGGTAGCAGCATGTATGTATTATGAATTCAATTTGTTTTTTTTTTTGTTATAGTTTATTTCATCTGTGAAAGAAAGGGCATAGTAGTGATTTTTCGGCAGGTTGTTTAAGTTTATTGATTGTTGACCAAAACCATTTTGGAGTTTTACTGTGGTTTTGTTGTAGACTAGCATTGTAGTTTTACTTGCATTTCCTATTCTTGGATAATCTGTAGATGGGTAAAGATTGAACTTTCGAGCATCAATTACTCAACCCTCCGAAGATTGGGGCTTCTCTGTAGAAAATCAATATTAGCGAGTTGTGCCAACAATGACACACTTTGTGGGAGTTAATTCCCTCTTCTGTGAGTTGGTGCAGGCATGGAGTTTATATATATATATATATATATATATATATATATATATATATATATATATATGTGTGTGTGTGTGTGTGTGTGTGTGTGTGTGTGTGTGTGTGTATAAAATGTCCCAACACACTCACAAACACATAATCCCTCCCCAAAACACTAAAATAATCAACACTCACCTAACGCCCTATCCGTACCGCTGGTTCGACATTGTCGGATTCGACATTTCCGGGTTCGCAAATTCCGTCCATTTAACTTTAATGGCACGAGATTCTGAAATTCGATATTTCAGGATTTCAAGCTTATAAAGTGTTTATATATATATATATATATATATATAGTGGTAGCATTGTCATCTCACATCAAGAGGTTCTCCCGTTGGATTCTCAGCTGGAGCGCCTTCTGTGTGGACTTTGCATGTCCTCCCCGCGGTCGAGTGGCGTTTGAAAGACATGCATGAATGGACGTGCCTTCTTTGAAGGTTGGGCATCAGGCTGGCACCTCGGCACCATAAAAATCGACTGCCAATAATTAACAGACCGGAGTTCCGCTGTGGCGACCCCTAACCGAGAAAAGCTGAAAGAAAACAACAAAATATATATATATATATATATATATATACACACACACACACACACACACACACACACACACACACACACACACACACACACACACACACACACCCATTCAGGGGTGTGGAGGGCTTGTCACCCACATCACCGGCAGCAGAGGGAAGTGCTTTTTTGGCAGTTTTTTGGAGGCAACCCAGCTCATTGATTGCGATCCGGAACCAGTATTCTTAGGTTTCATAACTGCTGATACTGTTGCACTTTGTTTGTAAATCCCATTTTACATAGTTTGTCACTGTTATGCATTAGCGTTTTTATGTCTGGTTTGGAATTCTGTTTGTGACATGTCACAATCACAACTGTCTGTGAGTTATAAGGTGGTTGTGTTAATGTATTTTTGGAAAGTGATAATGACTACAACTTGGTTTGAGTACGTGGCTGTAAAATGCTTTGTAAATGAGAAGCGTTGCATTCCAATTTGAATAAGACTAATCAGCATAAAAGACAGTACTGAGAGCAGGAACAGCAGCAGAAAGGTTGTTCAGCAAGCAATACTGTCTGACAGGGTGAGCATTATAGGGAATTAATGGATCCCTCAGCACTCAGAGGTGCTGTGAAGCCCAACACTGCAGGCAGAAGGCTTCCATATTCCTGGAAGGTCCATTATGCAAGCAATAATACCCACCAGGGTGTGTATTATTGTGTAAATAATGCCTGCTCAGGGTGTTCTGAGGCCAGACACCACAGGCAGAGAGACTCTGCACCCCTGGAAGGGCATTATTTACACAATAACAGACACCCTAGAAGGTATTATTGTGCTTAGAGAATGGATAATCTGTTAAATTGTTTTCTGTTTTATTTTTGTTGGGTTTTTTTAATTACTATATCTATATTTTTTAGTCATTTTGATGTGAATTAGTTCTTCCGTGTACTGTTTCAAACTTGCTGTAGTATATGTTGGCAAATCATTGGGGACTGAAGTCACTAAATAATGATTCACATTTGAGTTTCAGACTTTATCATAATTCTCAACTAATCAGTAGCAAATCTTAACAGAATCATGGACAAATCCAGTATACATACCTTTCAAAAGATGTTGCATCCACTGATCTGTATCTCTCTCGGTCTCACACACAACACACACACAAATACACACACACACACACACACACACACACACACACACACACACACACACATACTTACACTGTTCTTGTCATTTATTATCTATTTTTTTAATTTTACACTCACTAAACAGCAAAAACTCTGCTTAGTGATTGTAAAAAATAGCTCATAGGTAATTACTCGGTTAACAACCCCCATGGAGCCTTTTTAAGGCTAGCCATGCGTCTAAAGGTGAGAATCAATCCTTATACCTTCTGTTTGTAAGGTAAACACCTTAACCATTATGCCAACTCCCAGTCCAGACTACATCATCCATGACAGGACTTAAACCCACAATCCCTGTTTTAGGAGCCCAATGCCTTATCTGTTAGGCCACTAGGGCCTAGATTGTTCTTAGTCTTACTTTCATGCAACTATACACTCATGCACAGTTTTTTCTGTTTTAATTTTACAGTCACTAAACAGCAAAATCACTGCTTAGAAAATGTAAAATAATGGCAGCCATTATAGTCCAAGCTCCACTGCAGCTTAATATGCTGCCATGACGTGGTGGATTCATTTTTCACTGGGCATTACCTGTACAGGAACACCCAGCTGGAGAACGTCCTTTCTCCAGTCAGGGTGCCAATGTATAAGGCAACCGTTCTCTAATTCCCTGTAATGCCTACCCTATATGATAAACATTTGTGTCTAGTTCACATTTTAATGATAATTCTCAGTGTGATGAATCTGAAAATAAACTCACTGCCATGTTAAATTAGCATATACTGAGCTTATAAATTACATAAACAAAATAAAGTTAACTAACTAAAATGGTTAATCACTGGCATAAGAAGATGACCTTTCTTATCATCTATAACTCTTCTGTTTTGATGAGACAGAAAACTATTTTGTTTTCTATTATGCCCAAGTCCATTTTGAAGCAAAATAACTTCATGTATACAGAAGTCTCAAAAGCCAGCACTGGGACTTCTAGCTGCTCTGTAAACACCATTTCTAAAGCACAATTTTCTCCTTTGTCAAAAAGGTAGATCATTAAGAGGGAAAAGTGTCCATTTTCAAGATTTTGGGGCAAGTGTAAAAAGAGTAGAAGAAGGGAAGTTGCCAGAAAGTACTCCAAAGAGGACAAAACAAAAAATATATAGTTCAACAGGCTGAAGGGCTCCATTAGAGAGTGAGAGAATGCCTTAAAATACTTAATGCATATAATGATTTTTTATTCTTTTTTTTCAATCATGCACACCTGAAGATACTAACACAAGTGTGTTTCTTTGTATTCTGACTGTATGACTATTAATTCTGGCTCTATGAAACCTGAGGTTAGCACCTCTTATAATCATTTCTGTTTTAGCTATTTTGAAAGGGATTAATCATTCAGAACTTGCAAAATGAGGAAGATGTTTGCACACTACTCATGAAAATGCTGCTACTAGGGAAATGGCAGGCCTAGTTAGTACACTTAGATCTCTCTGTGACATCCCTCCCCCGGGCCAGTGATCAAGGAGCCTCAGTCCTCACTGCTGACACTGGTGGGAAATTTTCACTAAGAAAAAAATAGACACACACAGTAGTTTCAGATGCAGCTCTCTGCACCAAGTTCCATTTCCCTTAAGAGCACACAGGGAATGCATACTCCAGTCACTGGACTTGGCTTTCTCTCCAGGCCCCAAAAAAAGATGCCCCACTGACACAGCTATAGAGTTGAGTCCTTAGCCGGGTGTTCCAAGCCAAGTCCTCCACAACCCTCACTGTGAAATCAGTGCTCTCAGTGTCTCTGTTCAAAGTAGATCACACACACACACACACACACACACACACACACACACACACACACACACACACAGAAACACACACACACATGTACACACACACACACACACACACATGCACGCACACACACGCACACACATGCACACACACACACACACACACACACACACACACACACACACACACACACACACACACACACACTTGGGAAAGGCTGGCATACCTTACCTGCTTTGCCTTTGCCACCTCTACCCAGAGTATAAGGTAGATACATTGCCACCAGAATACCCAAAGCCAGCTACTTTAAGGGTCTTTACCAGAGTACCCAATTACTCTTAGTAAATTGGTAGTGGTAACCAAGCAGCAAGATTTTCAGGAACATGGAGCCACAGTGCCACTAAATAAATGCAAGTGTTCTGAAAGGTTAAATACTTTCTAAAGGACCAGCCACAATGAAATGTATATATATATATATATATATATATATATATATATATATATATATATATATATATATATTTAGTTGTTGCTGTTGTTGTTTGTTTTTCGGCTTTTCCCGGTAAGGGGTTGCCACAGCGGAACTCCGGTCCACTAATGATTGGCAGTAGATTTTTTATGAAACGCTGAGGTGCCAGCTCAATGCCCAACCTTCAACAAAGGCACGCCCATTTACGCACGCATGTCTTACGAACGCTACCCAACCGCAGGGAGGAAATGCAGACTCCACACAGAAGGCACTCCCAAGCCCAGCCGAGAATTGAACAGGAGAACCTCTTGCTGTGAGGTATATTTAGTAATAAATAATAAAATAGAAAACATGAAAATACTGAATATCTATTTGAAATAAACACCAGAGTTTCAATTCAAAAGAAATATAAAAAAAAACAACACAGATGGACAGACACAGACAGATACAGAAAAAACATATTTAGCTAATTTCCCTGTATTTTGCTAACTGACTGAAGAATTACTGTTCCCTAGTTTCATACTAAAACAAGGCAAGATGAAGTCAGAGGAGTGTCTTTTGTCAGGTCTAATAACAAAGTGCACAACGCACATCTCTTACTAGAATTCAAATAGAATTTCAGTGTTGGCTACAGAATGACATCACATCTGGTTTCCTGACTCTGTGGCTCCAACACTACCCCATAACTAGAAACTGAGCCAGGATCTAGCACTGATGTGTCATAATATACACATAAAACTTTAGTGAAGGTTTATTACATCATCTAGAAACTGTGAAACAATTCCAGAACTTCCACCCTTCCTGCTGAAACTAACAAGCTAGTCTCTGGTACCCCAGGGTACCAATTAGTGTGCCACCCAGCCCAGGCGTTTCACAGAAATTGTGTCTAAAGCTGCAGTCAAACCTGTAAGATACATCTTGATGGCCTAAACCAAATCATTTAATTTCAAGCTATTTTTTTATGGTTAGCTGGGCTGAGGTTAACCACTTCCCTTCCAGTATACTCTGTTAAAATATATACAGTTACAACAATACAGTCTGACATACATGTATATTTCTTTTCTGTCCAGCAGGACCCACTGTTGATATTTATTTATTTTACATTTGTTGACCAGGTTTGTCCGACTGGGCTGAGTGGCCCATTTTCAGCAGAGACCCGGGGAGAAAAGCTTCATAGTAGGATACAATTTTTAAACAGAGAAAATTAGACAATAAGCAAATCATTATTATACTCTCTCTCTCTCTCTCTCTCTCTATATATATATATATATATATATATATATGTACATACAAAGTGAGTATAGTTTTACACAAGCATTTCGCATGGAGGTTGTGACAAGAGTAGGCATAATTCCAATGCAACAATACTTGATAGATGATCAGCAATGTAATAAAAAATAATCTGTTATCATTCTGGCATATATTTATTCTGTAAGTGGAGAAAAAAATAAGAGAAGTTAAGCGGGAAGGTGACGGCTAATAGAGAATAAAGGATAAGAATTGTAAGCTTAGATAATATACATATATATATATATGGGTCTATTTCAGATTGCTGACATTTCAAAATGCCGACAGCCATATGGCCAACACCATATGGCCGACAGTTTGAAATGCCGACAACCTGAAATAGTAGTGAAAACTACTAAAAACAGTGTTGGGCAGGGGGCAAGCCTGCTACTTAAATATTCTCACTCCTAGATCGCATTACAATGCAAGAAAAGGGAATCTCCCAGTTCCACACTGTAGCGGGATCTCCACTATCATTTGTTGGCCTTTCAAATGTTTGGTCATATGGTGTTGTACATATGATTGTCGAACATTTGAAAGTTCGATCAAATGAAGTGCTCCCATATATATATATATATATATATATATATATATATATATATATATATTGATTCACTTTAAAAGCTCAAATGACTGAAATGTCGAATTTCAGTATTTCGAGTCCATAAAGTGGAATCCTGAAAAGAGCAAAAGCTCAGAAGCACAAAATTCAAAACCTCGATACCGGAAGTTTTGAATTTCGTGCCTCTGAGGTTCTGCTGTGTTCTGATTCAGGTAAGTGTGAGTGTGTGTGTGTGTGTGTGTGTGTGTGTGTGTGTGTGTGTGTGTGAGTGTGTGTGTGTGTGTGTGTGTGTGTGTGTGTGTGTGTGTGTGTGTGTGTGTGTGTGTGTGTGTTAAGGGTTTTGGGTAGGGGCTGTGGTGTGTGTTAGTGTGTTTTGTTGCTGTGATGTGTGTGTGCAAGCAGAATGTAGCTTGTGTGGTGGTGTTGTGTGTGTGTGTTTGTGTGTAGTGCGACCTCGGAGTTAGAATATTTAAGTAGGGGGGTGTAGAGGGTGCATGGGGGCTTGCCCCCTGCTTTTATGTAGTAGAGAGCTTGTGTTTGTGTGTAGGGAGGATGGTGTGTGTGTGTGTGTGTGTGTGTGTGTGTGTGTGTGTGTGTGTGTGTGTGTGTGTGTGTGTGTGAGTGTGTGTGTGCAGTAGTAGCGTGAAATTCAAACTCTCCGGTGTGCGAGATTTTGAATTTCGCGCTTCTGGGTTTTTGCTGTTTCAAAAATTCGACTTTATAGCTTCAAAATAGAGAATTTCAATATTTCAATATTTCGAGGATATAAAGTGAATCCATATATATATATATATATATATATATATATATATATATATATATATATATGAATTTTTAACACAAGAAACTTTACAAATATATGTTTCATACAAATCAGTTTGATATTCAAATGACATACAATTTTTTACAAACCTCCAGCTGGCTATGCTTGCATGTGTTACACATGCACTGCTCTACTCTCCCTGGCACAGCTGGCACTACCTCACATCATCACATCCTCACAGGTTCATAGGTAAATAATAGATCTTCTGCCCTTGCAAGCCATTTAAGTCTTGCAAATCTCCCTTTTTTTGTGCTCAAAATAGCCTATCCCATTTTTTTTATAGATTGGCCTTACCCATCCCATGGTCGATAATTATATATATATATATATATATATATATATATATATATATATATATATTACCCCAAATGAGAATAACTGTAATCATACAATAGGTAATATCACGGGACCCGTATGTGGGATAAAACATTTAAGAGAAATCTTAAAAGATGAATCCCACAGACAAAATAAGCTGGGTAATGGTTTTACAAATAAACAGGCATAGAAATGAAGCGTACAAACATTAAAAAGCACACATCAGGTACAAGAGTTTATGTTTATGCATGATACAACTGAGAAATTCCAGTCAAAGTTCAAAACCTCAAATGTGATGCCTTAAAAATTTTGCTTTGCAACAAAAACATTATTGCATAAATGAGCAACACTCAAAATGGCAATTAATGTGTATCAAATTTGTAGTGAAACAACAACAACAACTGAAGGTCACTGTTTCACTGATAGTGTTTGAGCACTACCTCTCCTGCCCTCTAACATAAATACAGTAGCTCGGACACCACTCTATCGTTGTGATACAGCAATCTCAATGTTTAAAGCCTAACAAACAAATCATGCATTTATGATTGCACTTTATAGTTTTGATCACAGCTAACATGCAGTTACGCCTGGTACGCCAAAATTGTTTAATTATTGACAAAATAACTGCAGGTGAAATATCTGAAATATCATAAAAACAGTTCTACGTGCCGTCCCCCAAGAGGCTTAAAGCTCTAGTTGATTCCCAGGTTAACCAGCAGTATCAAATGAGGCACTTTTACTGAACCTGCCTGTATGTTGGTACTACTAACATATCTTCAACCCTTACTTGGACAAGTACACTTATAAATACAGGACTTTAGCCAGTCACACAACAGTATCAAATGAGGCATTTTTACTGAACCTGCCTGTATGTTGGTACTACTAACATATCTTCAACCCTTACTTGGACAAGTACACTTATAAATACAGGACTTTAGCCAGTCACACAACCCAAAAGCAATTTATAAATGCATAATATGGAGCTGATTGCTACCATGAATGTGGAATCCCTGCACACCAACATTCTACATTACTGAAACACCTGAGGGCTCAAGTGCAAAATTTTTGAATTTCTTTTTTTCATTGCATTTATACTGTCATTATTTAAGGTTGGCTTTCTGTCTCTAAAATATAGTTTTTACTTTATTTATTTTAGTGGAACTATAGTTAATTTTTTAAAAAAACTAAGTTTTTATGTACTCTATGCTGAGCAGCTGATTCTGTGTCATCCAGTGGCATTTTCTGAGGATGCCACAAGGGGGAGCAGTATGAAGCAATCTATACCTCAAGGTACTGAATTGAAGGGTGTCTCAATAAGCCAGGAACAGGTACTGAAATTCTGTAACATTCTTTATTGAAACTTATTACCTGTTGTGAGCATGGGTCAACCTTACCAGAGGGCTTAGAAGGACGGTTGAGTCTGGATAATTTTCTCTGGTGCAACATTTCCACCTGTATGTCAGACCTGGTATTGCTATTAGGGAGCTAGATCTGACAATTAAGTGGAGCTGCATGGCCATGAGGTTGCCGGGTGCAGGAACTCCGCCTGTAGGGTGAGATGGGTGTCATACCTGCCTTTTCTCCATCCAAGACAAGGGATGGGCTTGCAGGGCTGCTAGCCCACCAAGGAATTACTTTTATTTTTGAAAACAGAACACCTTGAGCCATTCCCCACAGGAGTTTGAGAGATGGGTCATACTACACCAAACTGTGTATGTGTATGGTCCTATGCTTTCACTGTTTACTGAAGTATGCACTACAGCTCCACCTGTAGATGGAAGTCGATACTGCAAGCACTCTGGCTTCCTGCCAGGTACTACCTGCCGTGCATAGTTCCAAATACAGGTGTAATACAGATGTAACTTCTGCCTTGCCTAGAAGCCCAGTCAATTCAGTTAAGCACAAATCCAGACCGATATAAAACACAAACTTACCTTACTGTAAGCTATTGTTCTAGGGCTTCACATACCCTTGTTTTTCCTTCTTAAGGGTACTTATCTCACAGTAGACGATATTTAAGACAATGCTATATCTGTGTTATTACAATGTATACGAGACATTATACAAGTTATTAGGAATCTTGTCCTGTTCCGTTCATCTTTTTATATATATTTTATTTGAATATAAATGCATTAAGTTGTTTATTGTCTGACTGCCTGGCTGATTGATTGATTGATTGATTGATTGATTGATTGATTGATTGATTGATTGATTGATTGTGCTGCAGCCTTACCACAGGATACGTGCCCAAGGAGTGGCGTGACGGCAACTGTGGTCCCACTCCACAAAGGCGGCGCCTCACGGACCCTGGTAATTACCGCCCATAAGCTTAACAAGTCTAGTCTGCAAAGCTATGGAGAGGATCATAATGGAGCTCATAAACAAAGATATAGGGGACTTGCAGACATTGGACCCGACCCAGTTTGGCTTTGTCAAGGGAAGATCATGCCTTTTGAACTTGGTCGACTTCTTGAAACAGTCACCAAGGCCATTGATGAGGAAAGGCAGTCCATGCAGCCTACCTTGACCTTGCAAGGCTTTCGACACAATACCCACTGGTATTGTAGAAAAACTTACCAGCTTAAATGTAAACCCATATGTCACAAGATGGGTTGCAAACTGGCTTAAGGACAGAACCCACAGGGTTAGAGTTGCTGGCGCTGTGTCAGACTCAAGCCGGTGACAAGTGGTGTCCCAAAGGGCTCGGTCCTTGGCCCCCTATTGTTCGGCATCTACTTCTCAGAAGTACAGGCCAACATGGGAGGACTTTGGCTGACAAAGTTTGCAGATGACTGCAAACTGGGCGCCATAGTGGAAAGTGCATCGGACACGGATATCCTTCAGAAGGGACTCACGGAAACAGATAGTTGGTGCCAGAGCCATGGCCTGAAGTTAAACGCCAAAAAATGTATAGTCATACCCTTCGGGAAAAACAAGGTAACCCCAAGCTACCATATAGGTGGCAATCCACTAAGCAGAGAAGAGGTTATCAGGGACCTGGGGACCCAGGTTGACAGTGGCCTTTCTTTTGACACTCACATTGCTAAAGTGGTTAGAAAGACCTTCTACATTGCCCACCTGATCATGAAGGGATTCACATCCAGATCTAGTGAGGTCATTGTTCCCTGTACTCTTCACTTATCAGACCAATGATCGAGTACAATGCCCCATTCGGGATGTATCTCACCCGACATCTGCAGCAATTGGAGAGACCCCAAAAGTTCCTCACCAAAAGGATAAAGGCACTCCAAAATCTGTCATATGCTGCCAGATTGAAGAAACTCCAGCTCTATTCAGTCGCATACCGTCTGCTCAGAGGTGACATGTGCCTAACATACAAGGCCATGTCCAACCCGGAATTAATGGACATGCTCAACCTCAAAAAATCCAAATCCACCAAAACCACTAGAGCAAGTGACTTAAACCTTAGCACGGATATAAATAGGACGTGCTGGAGGGATAGATTTATCACTCAGAGACTCCCTATGCTGTGGAATGAAATCCCGGTCCATGTGAGGCAGAGCACCTCGCTGACTCTGTTCAAGAGAAATCTAGACCTGTGGATGGGAGATCGTAGGTTTACCCCGGGAATCATCTCTGTGTCACTGCTGGACAGAGGCACAACAAACTAATGGGCACAGTATTTTTTCATATAAGGGGTGGCGTAAGCCACAAAAATTTGGGCTAGGCTTATAAATGCCTTAGGGCAGATAGCCTAGTATAAACCTATGAACCTATGAACCTATATATATATATATATATATATATATATATATATATATATATATTTAGTTGTTGCTGTTGTTGTTTGTCTTTCGGCTTTTCCCTGTAAGGGGTTGCCACAGCGGAACTCCGGTCCGCTAATGATTGGCAGTAGAGTTTTTACGAAACACTGAGGTGCCAGCTCAATGCCCAGCCTTCAATGAAGGCACGCCCATTTACGCACACATGTCTTACGAACGCTACCCAACCACGGGAAGGACATGCAGACTCCACACAGAAGGCACTCCCAAGCCCAGCCGAGAATTGAATGGGAGAACCTCTTGCTGTGAGGTATATTTAGTAATAAATAATAAAATAGAAAACATGAAAATACTGAATATCTATTTGGAATAAACACCAGAGTTTCAATTCAAAAGAAATATAAAAAAACAACACAGATGGACAGACACAGACAGATACAGAAAAAACATATTTAGCTAATTTCCCTATATTTTGCAAACTGACTGAAGAATTACTATTCCCTAGTTTCATACTAAAACAAGGCAAGATGAAGTCAGATGAGTGTCTTTTGTCAGGTCTAATAACAAAGTGCACAACGCACATCTCTTACTAGAATTCAAATACAATTTCAGTGTTGGCTACAGAATGACATCACATCTGGTTTCCTGACTCTGTGGCTCCAACACTATCCCGTAACTAGAAACTGAGCCAGGATCTAGCACTGATGTGTCATAATATACACATAAAACTTTAGCGAAGGTTTATTACAGCATCTAGAAACTGTGAAACAATTCCAGAACGTCCACCCTTCCTGCTGAAACTAACAAGCTATTCTCTGGTACCCCAAAGTACCAATTAGTGTGCCACCCAGCCCAGGCTTTTCACAGAAATTGTGTCTCAAGCTGCAGTCAAACCTGTAAGATAAATCTTGATGGCCTAAACCAAATCATTTAATTTCAAGCTATTTTTTTAAGGTTAGCTGGGCTGAGCTTAACCACTTCCCTTCCAGTATACTCTGTTAAAATATATACAGTTACAACAATACAGTCTGACATACATGTATATTTCTTTTCTGTCCAGCAGGACCCACTGTTGATATTTATTTATTTATTTATTTTACATTTGTTGACCACGTTTGTCCGACTGGGCTGAGTGGCCCATTTTCAGCAGAGACCCAGGGAGAAAAGCTTCACAGTAGGATACAATTTTTAAACAAAGAAAATTAGACAATAAGCAAATCATTATTATACTAAATATATATATATATATATATATATATATATATATATATATATATATATACATACATACATACAAAGTGAGTATAGTTTTACACAAGCATTTCGCATGGAGGTTGTGACAAGAGTAGGCATAATTCCAATGCAACAATACAAGATAGATAATCAGCAATGTAATAAAAAAATAATCTGTTATCATTCTGGCATATATTTATTCTGTTAGTGGAGAAAAAAATAAGAGAAGTTAAGCGGGAGGGTGACGGCTAATAGAGAATAAAGGATAAGAATTGTAAGCTTAGATAATATATATATATATATATATATATATATATATATATATATATATATATATATGGGTCTATTTCAGATTGCTGACATTTCAAAATGCCGACATCCATATGGCCAACACCATATGGCCGACAGTTTGAAACGCAGACAACCTGAAATAGTAGTGCAAACTACTAAAAACAGTGTTGGGCAGGGGGCAAGCCTGCTACTTAAATATTCTCACTCCCAGATCGCATTACAATGCAAGAAAGGGGAATCTCCCAGTTCCACACTATAGCGGGTTCTGCACTATCATTTGTTGGCCTTTCAAATGTTCGGTCATATGGTGTTGTACATATGATTGTCGAACATTTGAAAGTTCGATCAAATGAAGTGCTCCCATATATATATATATATATATATATATATATATATATATATATATATGTATGGATTCACTTTAGAAGCTCGAATGACTGAAATGTCAGAATTTAGTATTTCGAGCCCATAAAGTGGAATCCTGAAAAGAGCAAAAGCTCAGAAGCACAAAATTCAAAACCTCGATACCGGAAGTTTTGAATTTCGTGCCTCTGAGGTTCTGCTGTGGTTACGGATTCAGGTAAGTGTGAGTGTGTGTGTGTGTGTGTGTGTGTGTGTGTGTGTGTGTGTGTGTGTGTGTGTGTGTGTGTGTGTGTGTGTGTGTGTGTGTTAAGGGTTTTGGGTAGGGGCTGTCATGTATGTTAGTGTGTTTTTCGTTGCTGTGATGTGTGTGTGCAAGCAGGGTGTAGCTTGTGTGGTGGTGTGTGTGTGTGTGTGTGTTTGTGTGTAGTGCGACCTCGGAGTTAGAATATTTAAGTAGGGGGGTGTGGAGGGTGCATGGGGGCTTGCCCCCTGCTTTTATGTAGTAGATAGCTTGTGTTTGTGTGTACGGAGGATGGTGTGTGTGTGTGTGTGTGTGTGTGTGTGTGTGTGTGTGTGTGTGTGTGTGTGTGTGTGTGTGTGTGCGTGTGTGCAGTAGTAGCACGAAATTCAAAATCTCCGGTGTGTGAGATTTTGAATTTCGCGCTTCTGAGTTTTTGCTGTTTTAAAAATTCGACTTTATAGCTTCAAAATAGTGAATTTCGATATTCCAGTATTTCGAGGATATAAAGTGAATCCATATATATATATATATATATATATATATATATATATATATATATATATATATATATATAAACTTTTAACACAAGAAACTTTACAAATATATGTTTCATACAAATCAGTTTGATATTCAAATGACATACAATTTTTTTTACAAACCTCCAGCTGGCTATGCTGGCATGTGTTACACATGTACTGCTCTACTCTCCCTGGCACAGCTGGCACTACCTCACATCATCACATCCTCATAGGTTCATAGGTAAATAATAGATCTTCTGCCCTTGCAAGCCATTTAAGCCTTGCAACTCTCCCTTTTCTGTGCTCAAAATAACCTATCCCATTTGTTTATAGATTGGCCTTACCCATCCCATGGTCGATAATTATATATATATATTACCCCAAATGAGAATAACTGTAATCATACAATAGGTAATATCACGGGACCAGTATGTGGGATAAAACATTTAAGAGAAATCTTAAAAGATGAATCACACAGACAAAATAAGCTGGGTAATGATTTTACAAATAAACAGGTATAGAAATGAAGCGTACAAACATTAAAAAGCACACATCAGGTACAAGAGTTTATGTTTATGCATGATACAACTGAGAAATTCCAGTCAAAGTTCAAAACCTCAAACATGATGCCTTAAAAATTTTGCTTTGCAACAAAAACCTTATTGCATAAATGAGCAACACTCAAAATGGCAATTAACGTGTATCAAATTTGTAGTGCAACAACAACAACAACAACTGAAGGTCACTGTTTCACTGATAGTGTTTGAGCACTACCTCTCCTGCCCTCTAACATAAATACAGTAGCTCGGACACCACTCTATCATTGTGATACAGCAATCTCAATATTTAAAGCCAAACAAACAAATCATGCATTTATGATTGCACTTTATAGTTTTGATCACAGCTAACATGCAGTTATGCCTGGTACGCCAAAATTGTTTAATTATTGACAAAATAACTGCAGGTGAAATATCTGAAATATCATAAAAACAGTTCTACGTGCTGTCCCCCAAGAGGCTTAAAGCTCTAGTTGATTCCCAGGTTAACCAGCAGTATCAAATGAGGCACTTTTACTGAACCTGCCTGTATGTTGGTACTACTAACATATCTTCAACCCTTACTTGGACAAGTACACTTATAAATACAGGACTTTAGCCAGTCACACAACAGTATCAAATGAGGCACTTTTACTGAACCTGTCTGTATTTTGGTACTACTAACATATCTTCAACCCTTACTTGGACAAGTACACTTATAAATACAGGACTTTAGCCAGTCACACAACCCAAAAGCAATTTATAAATGCATAATATGGAGCTGATTGCTACCATGAATGTGGAATCCCTGCACACCAACATTCTACATTACTGAAACACCTGAGGGCTCAAGTGCAAAATTTTTTAATTTCTTTTTTTCATTGCATTTATACTGTCATTATTTAAGGGTGGCTTTCTGTCTCTAAAATATAGTTTTTACTTTATTTATTTTAGTGGAACTATAGTTAATTTTTTAAAAAAACTGAGTTTTTATGTACTCTATGCTGAGCAGCTGATTCTGTGTCATCCAGTGGCATTTTCTGAGGATGCCACAAGGGGGAGCAGTATGAAGTAATCTATACCTCAAGGTACTGAATTGAAGGGTGTCTCACTAAGCCAGGAACAGGTACTGAAATTCTGTAACATTCTTTATTGAAACTTATTACCTGTTGTGAGCATGGGTCAACCTTACCAGAGGGCTTAGAAGGACGGTTGAGTCTGGATAATGTTCTCTGATGCAGCATTTCCACCTGTATGTCAGACCTGGTATTGCTATTAGGGAGCTAGATCTGACAATTAAGTGGAGCTGCATGGCCATGAGGTTGCCAGGTGCAGGAACTCCACCTGTAGGGGGAGATGGGTGTCATACCTGCCTTTTCTCCATCCAAGACAAGGGATGGGCTTGCAGGGCTGCTAGCCCACCAAGGAATTAAATTTATTTTTGAAAACAGAACACCTTGAGCCATTCCCCACAGGAGTTTGAGAGATGGGTCATATTACACCAAACTGTGTATGTGTATGGTCCTATGCTTTCACTGTTTACTGAAGTATGCACTACAGCTCCACCTGTAGATGGAAGTCGATACTGCAAGCACTCTGGCTTCCTGCCAGGTACTACCTGCCGTGCATAGTTCCAAATACAGGTGTAATACAGGTGTAACTTCTGCCTTGCCTAGAAGCCCAGTCAATTCAGTTAAGCACAAATCCAGACCGATATAAAACACAAACTTACCTTACTGTAAGCTATTGTTCTAGGGCTTCACATACCCTTGTTTTTCCTTCTTAAGGGTACTTATCTCACAGTAGACGATATTTAAGACAATGCTATATCTGTGTTATTACAATGTATACGAGACATTATACAAGTTATTAGGAATCTTGTCCTGTTCCGTTCATCTTTTTTTTATATATATTTTATTTGAATATAAATGCATTAAGTTGTTTATTGTCTGACTGCCTGGCTGATTGATTGATTGATTGATTGATTGATTGATTGATTGATTGATTGATTGATTGATTGTGCTGCAATCTGTGTCACTTTATGTGTTGAAATCTGGTGCAGTTTACAGAAGACATGCCTCTCCAGTATGAGTTGTTGTTTAACCCACTAATGCCTCATCAAAATGCAAGACCATATGACTAAAAGTCAGGAGGTAACTGACAGCTGCTCAGCATGCATTAAATAAAACACAAGTTTATTAAATGTAATAAATATAGTTCCAGTGAATAAACTAAAGTAAAAACTATATATTTTAGAATAAAAAGTTACATAAAAGGTTCTACAATGTTTGATAAAAGCTCAAAAGATCAAAATATAGTGAACAAAAAAATGAAAAGCTCAAATGCCCATGTGTGGCTTATACTTATTTTTTTTTTTTTGCAAGGAAGTAAATCTTGTGACCTTCTAATGCAGAAGAAAGTCCCTTACAAACCTCCACTAATATACTGTAACTTGTAACCATTTTTCTTTTGAATTGTCAGAAATGCATTTCTATCATTGTTTTGGGCTTTTCTCCCAAGACCTCAGCTAAAATAGCCATTCCAGTTCCCAGATGGACTTTCCCGGTAAACAAAAGCAAATAAATAAATAAATACGAGATGTCAGAACTCGAGAGAAAACAGAAATACTAGGCTTTTACAGAAATCATCACAGAAACTGGACAGTAACAAACTTCTAGACTCATTAAAGTAATTTGTAGGAGAGGATGCATGCTGTCATGTTTATCCTGTCAATGCATTAGAAATTTGTTTCGGTAATTAACTGAGACACTTATGAGTTATATCTCTAAAAGAGAAATATTGCTTAGTTCTATAAATGGTATAGGGATGTCAGACAGGTTTATCTACTGAGTGTTATGACTCCATAGGCCTTCTCAGTAAATACAAACATAGTACACTGTGTCCATTCAGGTGGGTAACAAGACATCTGTCACTACTGGCAAAGAAAACACAACACAGATGCCAAGGAAGATAAATGCTGATTTGTTACATAACTACTTATAAAGTCATCTGATGTAGTTAGCTATTTAAAATAATTACATGTTGCTTCTCATGATTTCTTCATCCTTTGAATACACCTTTGGAAACTGCCAGCTATTTTTGGCATCAGTAAAATCTTTAGTGGGAGATGAGTGCTCATGTTCTAACCTGATGCTGTAAGCAGAATTTGAGATTAACAGAGGAGTGATTCACCCTACAGCTTTAAGGTTAAGGGTTTAAAATTCATAGGGGCGGTATTGCTAAATAACACACTAAACAACTTTGCTGATTAGATGGAGAAGTTAACTGCTTTTATCTTTATAAATTCTTTCATCATCACATTTTGTTGGGGGTCACAACTGTCCAGGTTAGACTACCATGAAGATTCATGTATTAACATATCAGTTAAAGGACCAAGTTGTATTTTTGACTAATGTCAACTCAATGTTCCCCTACTCATTCTGCCAGAAACAAAATGTTTTGGATTTCAAGACAATAAACCATTAAAAAAAAATTAGTTTCATGTTGCAGTACAAGGTATCAAAAAATCAAGGTGGCTTGTAATTGAAAATGCAGTCTTTGGATGGTAAGTTATCTGTATGACTGAGATAAGAAGTTCTTTTTATTTCACCTGCTGCCATTAGTGATCACCACAGCGGATCATCTGTTTCCATTTCTTCCTATCCTTTGCACTCAAACCAACCACCTACATGTCTTCTCTTACCACATCCATAAACCTCATGTTAGGCCTTCCTCTTTTCCTCTTACCTGCTACTGCAACCTTAGCATCCTTCTCCCAATATGCCCAGCATTCCTCCTCAGCACATGTCCAAACCAATGCAATCTCGCCTCTCTGGCTTTGTCTCCAAACTGTCCAACCTGAGCTCACCCTCTAATATATCATTTCTAATCCTGTTCATCATCATCACACCCAGTGCATATCTTAACATCTTTAACTCTGCCACCTCCAGCTCTGACTCCTGCCTTTCTGTAAGTGCCACTCTCTCCAATCCATATAACATAGCTGGTCTCATTGCAATTTTGTAGACCTTCCCTTTCACTCTTACTGGTACTCGTCTGTCACAAATCATTTCTGACAGTGTTCTCCACTCACTCCACCTGCCTGCATTCTCTTACTCACCTCTCTTCCACACTCACCATTACTCTGAACTGTTGATCTCAAGTATTTAAACTCATCCACCTTTTCCAGCTGTACTTCCTGCGTCCTCACCATTTCTTTATCCTCCCTCTCATTCACACACATATATTCTGTCTTAGTCCTGCTGACCTTCATTCCTCTCCTCTTTAGAGCATATCTTCACCTCTCCAAGGTCTTCTCAACCTGTACCCTACTCTCACTACAGATCACAATGTCATCAGCAAATATCATAGCCCACGGGGATTCCTGTCTGATCTTGTTTGTCAACCTGTCCATCACCAGTGCAAATAAGAAAGGGTTCAGCGCTGATCCTTGATGTAATCCCACCTCCACCTTGAACACATCCATCTCTCTTACTGCAGACCTCACCGCTGTCACACTACCCTCGTACATATCCTGTACTACTCTTACATACTTCTCTGCCACTTTGACTTCCTCATAAAATACCACAACTCCTCTCTAGGCACCCTGTCATATGTTTTCTCTAACTCCACAAAGACACAATGCAACTCCTTCTAACCTTCTCTATACTTCTCCATCAACACTCTCAGAGCAAACATCGCATCTGTAGTGCTCTTTTCTGGCAAGAAACCATACTGCTCCTCACTAATCATCACCATAACTCTCAAATGTACAGATTTTCACAGAAATGTCCAGATTTTTGCCTTATACTGTTGGCCCATTTTTCACAAAATTGTGGTTTTCTGGCAAATTAGTGGCAGATCATTAAAGACTGAAGTTAGAAAATTATGACAGACAGAGTTTCAGACTTTATACCCTTCAGAAAATTCATGCTAATGCAAAACCTGTTATTCTATCAATTTTCTAAGTCAGTAAGACCAATATTTAAAAATTGTCCCTATTTTTTGGGCCTTTGTCCCACCTTTGTTTATGGCTTTGTCCAGATTTCGTGCTCTAGAAGGTTGCGAGGTATGATCATCACCCTTGGTAACCTAGCTTGCACTAATCTTTCCTATAACTTCATGCTGTGGCTAATCAATCTTATCCCTCTGTAGTTACTACAGCTATGCACATCACCCTTATTCTTAAAACATCAGTACCAATACACTTCTCCACTCAAGCAGGTAATTCAACAAATGAAATCTGGTATATTACGTATTTCTTAATTAGTAAAGCAGTCCACTCTTCACTATGAGATATCACTTGCATGAGTATGTTAAAACTTTCATGAGCAGAAACTCGGTATTAACTACTGGGTGTTCTGTACAATAAATTTGTGGCCAGAAAGTCCCTAGTATCTGTGGAATAGGGCCATTATTTCAACCATATGAAGGATGCCCGTTTAGCAGCAGACATACAGAGCATTCTTACATATATATAGTCCGGCATCCTTGCTTGTACTATCAATAGTTGAATTCAGCTGTCTGTCTCCTCTCAGTAGTGGGTTACTTGTCCTTTCATCACTTGCTAAATGCGTCATTATCCCATGAGGTAGTGCAGCATTTCACAATGTTTTGTGTATTTGCTAAGTTACTAACTTCCCTTTTTTTGTTCAGGTGCTCATAATGGCCTACTTCAAAAAAATTCCCATAGCTAAATATGTAACTCAGCCCATTTATAATAATATATATGTTCATGAATGTGTGTGCCTGTAGGAGCATGGTCTGTGTGTGTGTGTGTGTGTGTGTGTGTGTGTGTGTGTGTGTGTGTGTGTGTGTGTGTGTGTGTGTGTGTGTGTGTGTGTGTGTGTGTGTGTGTGTGTGTGTGTGTGTGTGTGTGTGTGTGTGTGTGTGTGTGTGTGTGTATATGTCTATGTGTGTGTGTGTGTGTGTGTGTGTGTGTGTGTGTGTGTGTGTGTGTGTGTGTGTGTGTGTGTGTGTGTGTGTGTGTGTGTGTGTGTGTGTGTGTGTGTGTGTGTGTGTGTGTGTGTGTGTGTGTGTGTGTGTGTGTGTGTGTGTGTGTATTTGTGTGCATATACATTTTTGGTTTGATTCTCTCGGCCTCCACTTGTATACTGTATGACTGAGCAAGTCACTTAACCAGAAGTGCTCCCAGCTCACCTCTAGAAAAAGGATACTTGAGTTCACTGGGCATGCCCAGTTAACAAACTAAAAAAAAAAAAAAAAAGGTGCACATAAAAAGCGACTGCATTTTGAAAGGTCAAACTGAGATTTAAGGTTCAGAAACATGAGATTCATTCAGTCTAGACTTTCTACTGAGGTGTCTGGGCCCCTGAAACTCCGAAACACCTTAAGGGTATTACCAAACTGTCCTCTTTATATGCAGCTCTACCTGAGTCATTATAGCACCAGGTACACAGAGGTATATATGCTGAAAGCCCCTGGTTAATAAATGAAAATAAATAGATAAATAAAATAAGATGACAGCTGTCTTTAAAACTGTAAATGTTCATTTCTCATTCAAATAACTTATTTGGCTGTATAATGTACTAGTTACACTAGTACAGCTGATAAACAGGATATTACTCAAACACAGTGCTACCTTCGTAACAGTCATTTCACTTGTAGCTCAGTGAAATTCCATTTGGAGATACAAGCATGAAGCTTGTGATGACAGACAAGCAGGCATGATATGTTATTCATTATTTTAAAATGGAAGCTTGTTCAGAGCTATAATTAAACTATTTAGAAGTATAATTGTGGATATTAGAGGTAAATAGAATAAATTAAATTAATCAATAGAAATGTAACTTTACTAACAGAAAAATTCAACTTAATTTGGCCACTCAGCATAATGGAGCTCACATTTATCTCTGCTTACCATAAGTGAGGTGTTGCAGACCCCCAATTTTTGTTACCTATTCCATTATATTTTTTTTATTTGCCTCCACCTATGCTTAAAACAGCTTACATTTTTTCTCCACCCTGCCTGTGAGTGAAATGTTCTACTGTTTCATTATTTCCAGGAAGGCAGTACTTTTTTAAGTTATTTGTTTAGTAGCTTGCAACCAACTAAATGTCTCCGTCAGTGGATGTCTGTGTTTAGCTTTGGCAGAGGAGAACTCCACACCAAGGAATTACTAACAGACAGTAAAATGCAATGTAAAAGCGAGCAGCAAGATTTTAAATTTGTATTCACTACAGAGATATGCAAGAACAAAACACCACTTTCAGAGGATCATTGTCACAATCTCTTCATACTGGCACCAGGAATCATTTTAAATACAGAACAATCTGAGGTCCCTTCGGATGCTATACACAACCATATATATGTTGATCCTTTGCCCAATAACTGATCCAGTCATTCTTCTGTCTTGCCTGATAACAGCGACTCTGGTCCACAGTAGATGTTTAAATAGATGGTGTCCAACAATGAAGTACTGTTGCTGGGCAATTAGTCTTGTCTGGGGAAGGGGTTGTAAAGTTGCCATTCTCAGGAAGCTGATCTAATGAACAGAGCAAACAAAATGTAGGCAGTTAGCTTTGAAATACTTTGTGAAAAAATATTCTTCTTAGAAATTCCCAGCTATATTTCATCCTGATCAATTTTTTTGGAACAGCAGTAGCAGAAAAAGTACAGTTATGTAAAATCTTTCCATAATGGTAAATGTCCTTGCCTTCACTGCTGCAGTATTCATTATGTATGGGATTCCCTGCTGTGAAGCCCATCGTCTGGCCTCACCCGCTAGAGTGAGTCCTAAAATACAGAGACTGAATGGCCAAAAAAACGGACTTACATATTCCAAGTCTGTAATACCCATATTCTGGAATATTCCCTTTTCTCTGAGATATGGCGATCTCAGACTTGTTATATATAAGTTCAGGGGGTGTTGCCCCCCCCTGGCAAAAAAGAAGTTTAAAGGCAAAGAGTGCTGTTCAAGATTCACTGTTTTCTTGGATTTTCAAGCTTTTTTTGCAGTGTCTGCATTTTGAGTGACAATATTTAAATAGGCAGCCATTTTCTTTGCTAACATAATTAACGTTATGACGATTTCTTGCTCCCAAAACAATCTCTTCATTATGTCACTCTAGATTATTTTGCTGATATTTCTGTCATGCCATACACAATATAGTGGAGACATTTTTCTGTGTCATTGCCAAATGGGTTTACTTCATAGTATTGAAAACTCACTTACTCTAAACACACATGACTGAGACAACAGCGAAATGGCAGTTCATCGACTCCTCACATCACCGACAGGTTACCGAGGGAAAGAAAACAATAAAAACAAACCACCGCAAAACACTACGAACCTACACCCCCCCCACCAACTAAATACACCAACTCCGAGAGCATACCATAGTGGACGAAATAGCAAACTTACAACTGCTGACCAACTGCCTTCTTTCACTTGATAACCTGTCAGTGATGTGAGGAGTCAATGAGCTGCAGTTTCGCTGTTGTCATCTCGATCATGTGTGTTTCGGGTAAGTGGGTTTTCGATAATATGAAGTAGACCCATCCAAATATTGTAATAGACTTCAATATTCCAGGTATTAAATAGAAAATATTTTATTAATCAATGAGATGGCTTTGCTGGCTGATATAGCTGTCACAAGCAGAGCAACAGAGAAACTGGAATATTCATTAGTCGTAATTGGAATATTCATTAGTTGTAATTAGAATATTCATTAGTCATAACCAACATACACTCAGAGCTGTTTCAGATAGCAGAGGAAACAATCCTGGCATGCTCCCATGAGATTTTTTGCAACTCTGACATCTGCAGGGGTGGTCTTTTGGTCTTTAGTAGATTAGAATAGTATGTAATTTCTGAGAACAGTCAATATCAAAAGGTCCATTTCTGGAGACAGTATATTCTTCCTTAACACAGTCTTGATCTTAACTATGTCTAAAGGTACTTTGTGATCTAGACCCATTGCCTTTCTCTCAAATTAAATTGGAATTATTGATCTGGTAACAAGTAATTCATCCTGTGTAACCGCAGGACTAAGGCTGACAGATATTCTACTCAGAAGGTAAGTCTTTCTCATGCTGCCTATCATAGTCCCCCGTACCCATAATCCATTGCTTTGCTTTAGCTCTTCAGATTTTCATTACTTCACTTAGAGTTCAGGTGAGCAAAATAGACCAATGGGTACAGGAAGAAGACCCCTCACAAAGAAAGGCACTTTTAATATTTCTTTGGTGAGCAGAAAAACCTCACATAAATGCTCTATTTTAGGAAGTTTTCTAAATCCACTTTGAAAAGTGGAAAATAGCATATAAAGCTAGACTTCTTCATCTTTTTCATCTGTACAGTAGTTTTCAGTAAAATGTTATCATGTTTAGTATCTCTTAATATGAAATAATGTAATCTGTCAGAACCTCTCAAAATTAACACTTGTCAGCTGGTCTTAAGACGCCCTACACTCAAAGTTGTCCCCACCTCTGCCCCACCTGGCATACATTATTCAATCAATTATCCATTGCCTAACTGTATGACTTTGAGCAAGCCACTTAACCAGACATCGATCCTCCTAGACTGAGTGTGAAAAAAAGGTCCATGGAGATCATTGCTTTATCCCTGAAAAACAAACAGAAAACATAGGATCATAGGAGGTTCCTAAGCTATTGACCCGGAGGTCATTTCAAGCTTAGCCATTTCATCCCAATGTAATACCACAGATACTCTATCAGTAATCAGGATTGTATTTATTAATGACTGCCCATGTCCAGGAAGGTTGTGGCGCTATCCCTGGTAAGAATTTACGGTGCACTATCCACTTGTCCAGGTTCTTTTTACACAGTGTCATAGAGGTCGTCTGCTTCACATGAATTGGCAGCCTATTCCAAAGATGTGTCAGTCTCTGGGAGACAAATCTGTCCCTCCAGCACATCCTATTCAAGTCACAGGCCATATTTAGGTCCGTAGAATGGGTAGCTCTAGTCCCGTTTGATTTATGGATGTGCAGCAAATTCATTAAGTTTGGGTCAGAGATTGCTCTGTAAACTAGACACAAGTCTCCCCTAAGATGTCTATACAATACTGAGTTTAGTGACAGGTACTTTAGTCAGCTTATGTAAGGCATGTACTGGTGTCCCTTGACCTTCTTAGTTTGAAGCCTCTCAGGTTTCTCCAATTACTGCAGGTGCTTTGTACAAAAGGGGTGTTATACTCAATTATGGGCCTAATTAGTGATGAGTATAGAGGGGTTATAACCTCCTTTGCTCTAGAGGTGATGCCTTTGCTAATCAAGTGTGCTACATAGAAAGTCTTCCTTACTACAGTAGACACATGGTGGTCAAAGTTAAAGTTGCAGTCTCCTTGTGATCCCAGATCTCTTACCACTTCATAGGTACATAGGATATTGTTGTTAGCTTGATAGTGAGAAGGGACATTGTTTTTACTGAAGGGAATGATAATGCATTTCTTTGCATTCAGTTTGAGATTGTGACTAAGACACCAGTCACTGGTCTGCATAAGACCCTCCTGATGTATACTGACAGCATTTGGGGATTCAATAAAACTTGGTCAGCCACAGCCCCTTAATTGTGGCCTGAAATTCTGAAAAGTATATACGAAACAGTATGAGGCTCAGCACTGACCCTTGTGACACCCCACTGGTGACAGGTCTACTGGTGATGTGGAGTCACCCACTTTGATAATGTCTGATGAGTTTGTGAGGCAGTGCCAACCCATCTTTAACAAAAAGGTTTGCATTCAGTTTGCTAAGTTTATTGGTAATGCCTGAGTGTGGGATTGTGTCAAAGGTCTTTGGCTATGACACAGAAAGAGGCATGCTATGTGCACAGATTTGCCCTCTTCAATAGCCCTGGTCACATCTTTGAAGAAATCCACCAGGTTTAACAGGCAGGATCTGCCCCAGATGAACCTGAATTGGGTCAGATCCAGGGTTTGGAGATCACCTATGTATTTATTTATGAGGTCCATGATGATACATTCCATGGCCTTACAGATGAGGCTGGTCAAACGTATGGGTCTATAATTTCCTGGGTCTGTTGTCAAGCCATCTTTGTGAAGGGGAATAACTGTTGCTGTTCTCCATTCCACTGGAACAAAGCCAGTGGTTGAGCTGCGATTGAACAGGGTACTTAATGGTGATGCTAGTTCATGTTTTAGTTTGTTTAGAATACAGCCTGGGATGCTGTCTGGTCCCACAGAGGCTGTGTTTTTTGCCTTAGACAAGGCTTTAATGACCTGTTTTTTGGATATGTAGGGTGTGTGGGGGGGGGAAGATTTTTGATAAGTTTGGAGAGGATAAGGGATTAAAATTTTTGCCACATCTGTCTTCTAGCAGGTGTGCTATCTCTGTGGGATCAGTGTGTGTGATGCCGGTATTCACTACTTTAGCACATGCTTGGGTCCTACCTTTTAAGCTATGTCTGTAGCTGTAAAAGGCCTTAGGATTATCCTTGGCTGTGATTGCTAAGGTTTTCTCAAAGTTACCCTTAGAGGATTTGATATGTTGTCTTATTTGCCTGTTGAGGCTGAGGAAGGTGTTTTACCATTGTTAGGGCCTTAGTTTTCTTAGATAGCAACGTTTTGTTTTTGTTGTAACGTTTGTTGATGCTGCATGTTCTTAGATAGCAACGTTTTGTTTTTGTTGTAACGTTTGTTGATGCTGCATGCCCATCACAGCAGCGTTTTGTTTCCTTGGGGCTCTGGCTTTGATTCTCTGTCTCTCTGGAACAGCCAAATCTATACACTTATACAAGTGATTGTACAGGGCTTTAGTGTAAGCTTTCCTGTAGTTACAACTTCTAGCTGGGGGTGGGCTTGAAATGCATTTATACCTTCCTTTACAAGGGTATAGTTTGCTTTGGTGAAGGTTTTTAGTCTGACTTCTCCCTTTGTGAGCTCTGTTGTTAGTGCCAGTTCAAAGGTGACTGATTTGTGATTTAACTAATGAGGGTCTGACAGTTGCAGTGGTGCATCTTTTTGTCATGTTAGTGAGGACCAGATCTAGTATGTTTGTTCCTCTTGTTGGGATTTGAACAATTTGTTCCAGGGTATTTGAGTTAACCAAGTCAAGGAACTTTTGCACTAGTGAGTTAGGGCTTGAAATCCTCCATGACCAGAGTGTTTGGCAATATTTGGAATGACTCCAGTTTGTTCAAGTAGGCTTCATGTACATCATGATCCACGCAGGAGGATCTATAACTAGCTATGACTTGAATGGAGGTTTTACCCACAGTAATCTGAACATGGAGTAACTCCAGGGAGTTGTCCAATCTAACTAGTTGGGAAGTGAATTTATCTTTAATATAGATAGAAACACAACCTCCTTTGGTTCTCACATGTTCGCTTTGGTGTCTGAAGGTGTAGAAGGCATTGTAGCCTTGCAAGGCTGGGGTAATTGCCTTAAAAAATAAATAAATTATTATAGATTGTCAGAGGCCCTTTTGAAGATTAAAGCAAAGTACTATAGTGCCCAGTCTCCTGCTCCATTGGTTGGAGGCATGGAGTCTTTGTCATTTTTATTTGGCCATGCCTAGGGCAGCTACAATTTTTTTTATATGCACAAGTGTTTTTTGGTACTTGTCCTTATGTTTCTGGTCTTAAATTCATCAGTACTGGCTCAACATTAAAAACAGTGCCAATGCCAGCCTTTGTGGTGTCAGTGTTTGCACTTTGCTGATCAGTGATGATGTTTTCAGCATCAGATGTTTCTCTGACATCAGTATTATTAATGCTCTTGCTAACAGTACTGGTGTTACTCTAAACACTGATGTCAGGAACTAGGATTTTAGCACCAGTGGCCCTTTTGGTGTTGATTTTTCTCCCAATTTGTCTGGGATTCAGCTTGTTGGTACTGAATCTCTTAGAAGTGATTCAGCTTTTGTTGTTGATTTCAATGTCAATCCAGTAGCCTTTGCTACCGTAGTTCCCATCAGTGATGCACCAATCTTCCGTGACAGTGCCATCTTTAAAACAAAGGCAGTTTCTTCCTGAGCCCTCAGCCCTACCATCAGTTATACTTAAGGTCAGAAAGGCCTAACTTCTGCAGCTCCAGCCTATGACTTCTGAACTGAAGGCGGTGAGTCTCTTTCTCCAGACCAGACTCCTGCCATTGCAAAAAGATGAAGCACTTTGACTCCCCTCTCCAGAGTCACCCATATCAGATATCGATGATAAAGAGTGTGTCAACTTCTCTGCATCCCCCTTAATTATCCCAATTTGGAGACTATTTGGAGTTGATACATTAGGGATGGATGGACCACTGACTCAGGGACCATCCCACTGATACAGCTGATGAAGGTCTGCAGGCATACCAACTAGTCCTCATGGGTGGCCCCAAATGGATGCCGGCAAAGTGGATTGGCAGAACTGTGACACAGTGGCCTTGTTCATAACAAGGCTGTTAGCATAATTTGGCTTGCAAACAGTGAGGGGTTTTGATCAAGATACCCAAATGTTGTATACTTGTTTATGCAGCCACCCTTAATAAGTATCCAACTTCCCAGATCTCAGTGGTCCAACTCCCCAGACAAGGTGTTCAGAGCAATGGACAGGCTTTGGAATTGGGTTTATGCATCTTCTATATTTATCTGAGTTGCTCTGAATTGTCAGTCATACATGGAGATTTGTAGGCTTGAAAAACAATATCACAGATGAAATGCATCAGACTTTTGAGCATCTGTTGGAGATGCTGGTTAAAGTTAAATTCCTTTCCCAGTCCTCAGCTACATCATTCATGGTCAGTCTCATGACACACACATGGAATAATGCCACAGTGTTCAGCAGGAGACACAGGATCTGACATTACTGTGATCATTCATGGTCAGTCTCATGACACACATGTGGAATAATGCCACAGTGTTCAGTAGGAGACACAGGATCTGACATTACTGTGATCATCCGTGGTCAACCTCATGATGCACATGTGGAATAATGCCACAGGGTTCAGCAGGAGACACAGGATCTGACATTTACTGTGATCATCCATGGTCAACCTCATGATGCACATGTGGAATAATGCCACAGGGTTCAGCAGGAGACACAGGATCTGACATTACTGTGATCATCCGTGGTCAACCTCATGATGCACATGTGGAATAATGCCACAGGGTTCAGCAGGAGACACAGGATCTGACATTACTAAGATCATCCATGGTCAGCCTTGTGATGCATATGTGGAATAATGCTACAGTACTCAGTAGGGGACACAGGATCTGACATTACTGTGATCATCCATGGTCAACTTCATGATGCACATGTGGAATAATGTCACAGGATTAAGCAGGAGACACAGGATCTGACATTACTAAGATCATGCATGGTCAACCTCATGATGCACATGTGGAATAATGCCACAGGGTTCAGCAGGAGACACAGGATCTGACATTACTAAGATCATCCACGGTTAGCTTCGTGATGCACATGTGGAATAATGCCACAGTGTTCAGTAGGAGACACAGGAGCTGACATTACTAAGATCATCCATGGTCAGCCTCGTGATGCACATGTGGAATAATGCCACAGGGTTCAGCAGGAGACACAGGATCTGACATTACTAAGATCATCCATGGTCAGCCTCATGATGCACATGTGGAATAATGCCACAGGGTTCAGCAGGAGACACAGGATCTGACATTACTGTGATCATCCATGGTCAGCCTTATGATGCACATGTGGAATAATGCCACCGAGTTCAGCAGGAGACACAGGATCTGACATTACTAAGATCATCCATGGTCAGCCTCATGATACACATGTGGTTTAACGCCACATGATTCATCAAGATCCACAGAATATGACATTACTGTGCATCTCGCACATGAGGCTTTGTTTAACCAGTTTTCCAAGGGATAGCAAGTCAACTTTCATAGACACCCCTTTCAAAGCTCCATACCTGTTTTGTCCAAAAGTCAAGACACCCTGAGATGATAGAAAATGAGGGCAAAATTCTCACTGTTGTGTGCATCAAGCTCCTGCCACCTCAATGTTCCTTTTATGGAATGCAGGGAAAAACATCACCACATGTGGTTTAAGTGCAGCTCAGAGTTGAAGGATCAATGACCATCTGGAACAGCATCAATTGGCTGTATAAAAGAAGGAAAAATCATGGAAAAAATTAGGAGGTGCAGCACCCAGCAAGATAAAAGCACTATCATCAAACTAAACAAACAACTCAGAGGACAAATAAAGTCTACCAAAGCCAAATTTGAGGGAATCTGGTCTCCCAGGCCAAGGACAACCACAAGGCATTATTTAGATCTCTTCTCAACCTCAAAAACAACACACAAGTGTGTACAGAACTCATTCTTAATGGAACCACGTATTCTGAGCCATAAAGCTATAGCAAACTTACTGGCCAATAAATTCAGCTCCAACTTTACCTCTCTCTCCCCAACAACCTTTCCTCAGGAAATACCATCAGATTTAATTCCCCCTGCTATCACTAGGGAACAAATCCTTAATGCTCTCTCTAAGGCCAAGAATACTGCATCAGTGGGCCAAGAAAATATTCCAGGATGCCTTTTAAATAGTATGAAACATGACCTATCAGGCCCCCTGAAATTACTATTTAACTGTAGCTTCCAAACAGGCTGTGTGCCTCAGGAATGGAGAACAGCAACAGTCATCCCTCTGTATGAAGGTGGGCCATCTACAGATCCTAGAAAATATAGACTCATATGTCTCACTAGTCTTATATGTAAAGCCATGGCTAGAATTGTCATGACAATTATTAATAATGACATAGGAAACAACCTCCAGACATGGACCCAGCCCAATTTGGTTTCTTCAAGGGCAGGTAGTGCCTACTCAACCTGGTGGACTTCTGTGAGGAAGTCACCAAAGCAATAGATGAGGACAAAATGGTTCACACTGCCTACCTTGACTTGGCCAAGGCACTTGAAACTATACCGTGCTGAGGCATTGTTGACAAATTTAAGAGGTTATGTACAAACCTTTATGTCACCCAATGGATAGCCAACTAGCTCACAGACAGGACCCAGGAAGTTAGAAGTGGAGAGTCCACCTTTACAAACAGGTCAATCATAACTGGAGTCCATCAGGGATCGGTTCTGGGACTGCTCCTTTTTAGCATTTACTTCTCTGAAGTCAAGACCAATGTTAATTCCATCTGGCTGACTACATTTGCAGATAATTGCAAATTAGGAGCTGTCATTGAATCCCACACTGACACAAATGTTCTCCAGACAAACAACTGGTGTCAGAGCCATGGACTAAAACTAATATCCAAGAAATTCACAATAGTATACTTTAGAAAGTCATCCACCCCTGGTAACTATCATATTAACAACATACCCCTAAGAGTTGACCCATTAATCAGGGACTTGGGAACACATATAGACAGTAATCTAGCCTTTAACCATTACATGTCCACAGTAGTGAGGAAACCATTCTATATTGTGTAATTTATAAACAAAGGTATTGCATCTAGGTCTAAGGAAGCCATTGTTCCACTGTATTCAGCATTCATCAGACTCTCATTGAGTACAATAACCCCTTTGGTATGTACCTAACCAGGCATATCCAACAACTGGAACATCCACAGAGGTTTCTCACTAAAAGAATACAGGGCATAAGTAACATGTTCTTTGCAAACCACCTCAAAGCCCTATCCCTATGTTCTGTCTCCTAAAGGCTATTGAGTGGAGATCTATGCCTGGTGTACAAGGCATTGTCAGACCCAACTATGATGGACCTCCTGCATATTAGCAAAGCAAACAGCACCAGAGTTACCCATTCCAAATATTTAAACCTTTCCTAAAATAAGACACACTGGAGAGACAAGTATGTATCCCAGAGACTACCCCTTCTCTGGAACAGGCTGCCCATCCATGTAAAGCAGAGTTCCTCCCTAACCCAATTCAAGTATAACTTTGGGCAATTGGATAGGGAACAGGAAATGCATTATGTCTCTAATGGACACAGGTAGCCGGTAAATGGTTCATCTCCCAGGACCCTGCTTACAAATGTTTCACGTCCCAAGCCCTGCTTACACTTATCAAGGATGCCAAAACTTGTCAGAGATTTGGGATGCATGGTTAGGCTTAAAAAGACCCTTGTGGTTATTAGCCTAGGAAACACCTATGCACCTATGAAGCTATGAACCTATGAAGGAAACCCAGCATAAAAGTCAACTTCCAGAAGTGCCCTGGACCCAAAGGGAAGGGTTGCCAGCTATCTCCAAGGAGCCATGACAAAACCATAGGTGAACAACAACCGTAAGACCTTGCCTGACTGTCCTTCCCTGGAGTTAGTCAAGGGTTGTCTGTCCCTCCATCTGTCTACATTGGAATCATCACCATAAACAGGTATATTGAGACTCTCATACACAGCAGAAGCAAGATTCCATTCTTAACATGACCAATCGCACCATCTCTTTCTTGTCCAAATTCCTAGCCCATCACAGCGTATTTGCAGAAGGGAGGTTCACAAGCTCCTTCAAAAAATGGTTCTAGATTATATTCTAGATAGTGGAAAGACTTAAGAAAATCAAGGATATTAAGCCAGTGAGTGACCTAAACAACTTCATCCACAAGGAAAATTAGACATAATCACGGTGTGGTCAGTTCTTCCTTGTCTGTCAGACAAAGACTGGACGTTATTCTTTAGACCTTCGAGACACCTATTTTACATCAAGATTGGATGAAAATGTAGGAGATATATTTTCTTCTCATTGTAAGCCAGACCAGATCACTTCTGGCACCTTCCATTTCGACTCACGTGCATTCAGAGTAGCAGCCTATTAGAGGTTACAGAGAGCCAGGGTATTGCCATATCTAAATGGCTGGTTCCTAACTTATCCCATGATTCATGCTGTGAAGACTGCGAGGAGTCAGTGATCATAATATTCCTCTCTCATGACATCACCATAAACCTTGCAGAGTCATAGCTGAGTCCCCCACCCCCCATTCAACAGATGCAGCTTGGACACAGTTTTGTGCATAGTACATCTGTTACTGGAGAAGGCACAATTTCAGAAATCCAAGATTTCCATCTTATTTTGATTTTCAAAGAACCTTGGAAAATTCACAACAACCCTATGGCAGTGAGGAATAAAGCAATGATTATGTCTCGAGATGACCCAAGTTTGATTAGCAGCTCATTCTGTAAATGGACCAGGCCAGGGAGTGAGTGGTTGATGCCAGCTCACCTATCCTGAGGAGAGGAACATGGTATGACTCACTGCACTACTGCCCCCATACATGTGTGGGGGAATAGAAGCCGCTACTTTGCTGGTGTGCCTACATGATACTTGTAAGCCAAGGAAGCATGCACATGAATACAAAAGCATGTCTGCGACCTAGCAAAAGTAGCTACCAGCTATAACTGGTGACAGGAGAGGCTAGGCTTGGGAGGCGACCCATATGATTGGTATGACTAGTTCACTCCCTCACAACTGACTCCTCTAGGGAAATGAATAGAAAGGACTCTTGCTTCCATCAGTGTAAATAATAAGTTTATAGGATGCAGGTAGGAGAACCACTGGCTAGATTATGCAGGTCCAAAAAAGAAAGGGCCTCAGTTCGCCATGTTTCAAGGGTCTAGGTCTCATGGCAGGTTGCATCCAGGTAGTACCTGTTGCCAGACTCCAGATGAGGGTGCTGCAGTAGACTTGGAGAATGCAGTAGTGACAGATATCTGATCCCATATCTCATCAGGTTTAGCTGCAGTAGACTTGGAGAATGCAGTAGAGACAGATATCTGATCCCATATCTTATCAGGTTTAGCTGCAGTAGACTTGGCTTGGAGAATGCAGTAGTGACAAATATCTGATCCCATATCTCATCAGGTTTAGCTGCAGTAGAGGTGGTTTGGAGAATTCACTAGTAACAGATATCTGATCCCATATCTCATCAGGTTTAGCTGCAGCAGACTTGGCTTGGAGAATGCAGTAGTAACAAATATCTTATCCCATATCTCATCAGGTTTAGCTGCAGTAGACTTGGAGAATGCAGTATTGACAGATATCTCATCCCATATCTCATCAGGTATTGCTGCAGTAGACTTGGAGAAGGCAGTAATGACAGATATCTCATCCCATATCTCATCAGGTTTAGCTGCAGTAGACTTGGAGAATGCAGTAGTGACAGATACCTCATCCCATATCCCATCAAGTTTAACAGTCTACAAGAGGCACCTTCAGTGATGGAAGCATCTTCAAAGCCTCATCAAAGACAATTTATTTCTATAATCTATTCCTGCAGTAGTAGCCAACACAGTTGCATCACCCCTAAAACAAGAGAGCATTATAACGGACAAATGGTTTTAGATATCCTGATGACTTATTTATAGGTTCACAGGAGGTTACTAGGCTAACAGTCATAGAGCCCTTACAAGCCTAGCCATGTTAATCCCAAGTTGTCCCAGCTGTCCTTTTTAAGTGAAAGTATTTTGCAGAGCTGGTCTATGGTCAACACCGACTCCCCCTGCCCATTAGGGACATTGGTGCCACTTCCAGGGTAAATTTGCAGTCTCCCTTCCATTTGTACATGTTGTGTTTGAATTGGGTGAGTGAGGACCTCTGTTTCACATGAACTGGAAGTTTGTTCCAGAGGAGTGACAGTTTCTGGAAGACATATTTGCCTCTCCAGCATGTTCTGTTAATACCACAGACTAGGTTAAGATCCCTAGAGCCAGTAAATCTTGTGCCGTTAGATTTGTGTATGTGAAGCATATCCATCAGGGCAGAGTTGGAGACTGCTGTGTAGGCCAGGCACTGTTCTCCTCTCAGAAACCTGTATGATACAGAGTAAAGTGTCAGAGTTTTTAGTCTATCCATGTACATCATGTTTTGGAGGCCCTATATTTTCTTGGTGAGGAACCTCTGTGGTGTCTCCAGCTGCTGCAGGTGCCTGTTGAGGTACATGCAAAAGGGAGCATTGTACTCTATTTGTGGTCTGATGAGGTCAAGTACAGTGGGGGGGCTATAACATCCTTAGACCAGGATGCTCTTCCTTATGAGGTGCACAATGTGGAAAGCTTTCCTTACCACAGAGAAAACTTGGTGGTCGAAGTTCAAATTGCTATCTACCTGTGTTCCTAGGTCTGACACCACTGGGTTTGAGCTTAGTGGGGTGCTGTCAATACTGTAGTTAGCAGGGAATTCTACTTTGCCAAAGAAATAATAATGCACTTTTTTGCATTTAGTTTTAGACTGTGATGTTGGCATCAGTCATTTGTCTCTGTTAGCCCTCCCTTCCTCTGTTATGTTATCATTGTTGAAGGACTCAGTGATTGCACACAATTTGCAATCATCAGTGAACGTGGTAAGCCAAAGGCCATCTAATTTAGCCTGGACTTCTGAGAAGTGGATTCTGAACAGTAAAGGACCCAGCACAGAACTTTGTGGTATGCCACTGTTGACAGATCTACTGGTAGAGGTGGCATCACCAACTTTGACAGTATGTGTTCTGTCAGTGAGCCAATTGGCTACCCATCTAGTGATGCAAGGGTTAATCCCTGTTTTTTTTTAATTTCTCCAAGTCTTTTGGTTTTCTAATACCATGATGGAAATGGACCCCATTCCTATGTCAAAGTATGATTGAAGATCATGGAATTAGTATTGTTTCAGTCTTTGATGTTAGCCAGATGTGCTCTTTGCAGCATCTGCAATGTGTCCAGTAATGACTCCTTCTGCTATTCGTACCGAGTTACATGTATCAGTAACATGTCTTTATGTCTTTTTGCACATAAAACACTGTAATCACTGGGTGTAGCAATTTCAATGATTAATGTTACTTTTGTCTTCTTTTCGTTGACTACTATATCTGGGTTTCTCATATCTATTTTTGAACTGCTGGTAATGGGTTGTCCCATGTGATATAAACTTCATAATTTTCTCTGATGCTTTGTGGCTCATGTTTCTAGTGTTTTTCATCTACTTCAGTATTATAATGTTTGCTCAATCCCCAATGCAACAGTCTTGCCACATTATTATGGCTTTCAGTGTACAGTCCTTCTGCCATTAGTATATCACAGCCAACAGCAAGATGTGGGACTCTTTCTAATTCTGTTTTACAAAATCTACATTTGTCTGTTTCTCCCACATGTTCAGTGAATTTTGTAAACCAACATGTATATAGTCCATCATCTTGGGCAACCAATGTCTTTTGGTTTAACTTCACCTCTCCTTAAACATTCCTGCGTTCGATCCTGATCATCATGAGGGTGTTCCAAGAGTTTTATATGCAACTGTATTTATGCATTTTCCACATGTCTTACCTTCTCATCTGATCCTTCATGTTATATTATTTCTTTTGTTTTTGGCACATTCATTTGCTGCCTGATTTTTATCTACTTCTGGTTTGAAATCAATTCCTGCTTGAAGCTGATATGCTTCTGCTAAACTATGCAGGGAAATCATCTTAGATTTATTCTCTTCATGTTTTAAAACTTTCACTACGTTTGGGTCTTGTGAGGTCAGAAGATATGTATGCAGTCCTACAATTCCAGATCTATATATGTAATCAATTTTAAGGAGGCTCAGACCTCCTTCAGAATGGGGAATATATAGTCTGGTATGCATTGATTTTTATAAATCATTTGATAACCATGAAGCATCCTTCTTGTTTTCCTGTTCAACCTATCCAGCACCTTTTGGGGCCAGTAAATCACTCCAAAACTGTATGTTAGGATAGAAAGAGCAAATTGGTTTAGAGCTTGGACTTTGTTCCTAGATGTCTGTGCTATTTTCATTATTAATTTTAGTCTTATAACATATTCCTTACTATGTTTTTAAACACATTTGCCCATGTTTTATTGCTGAACCTTCATCAGTTCTCAAGTAGTTATACACCCTCTCTTGCTCAAGTTCTTTCATATCACATTCCTGTCCCAAACTGATGTTTTCTTGGTGCTGCAGTTTTCCTACTTTAAAGGATGATTTTGCACATTTATCAAGACCAAATGACATTCTTATATCATCTGAAAAAGTTTTGACAACTTGCAGTTGTGCTTTCAGTTCATCTGGGAGCTAAATTGTAATCATGACCTAATCTGTTAAGCAGACAGCTTAATGGGTTAAGGGCAAGACAAAAGAGCAGCAGTGGCAAAGTCACCCTGGAACATCCCCCTTTGAATTTTTATCCCTGAAATAATAATTTGTCCTTTATCATGGCTTAACTGCAAAGTGGTTTGCCACTGTTTCGTGGTTGCTGTAATGTAATCTGTCAGTGTAGGGTGCATCTTATAGAGTTTAAGCACCTTTTTACCCTTTACAGGTGGGATACTGTCAAATGTTTTTTTTTGTAGTCTATCCATGCTATACTTAGATTCTTCCCCTTTTTACAGTTCTCCATTAATGGCTTTATTTAATAGCAAATGGACTTTTGTTACATATGACTTTCTTTTGTTACCCTTTTGTTCTATTGTCATGACTGCATTTTCTTCTAAATGACTATAAACTCTGTCAGCATCTATTCCAGTGTATACTTTATACATTGTGGAAAAGCAAGTTATTGGTCTATAGTTTTTAGGATAGCTTGCAGGTTCGCTCTTAAGTAGGAGTATTGTTTTTCCTGTTGTTAGCCAGGTTTGTGTCTGTTAGGGGTATGCATATAAATAGTTCTTATTCATGGCTAAATCTATGTGCAGAGATAATAATACTTTTAACCAGAAGTTAGGTACTGCATCTGGGCCTGGGGTGTTCCAATTATTTATTTACTTATTTAATTATTTATTTATTTATTTACATTTGTTGACCGGGAGTGTCCGACTGGACGTAGGTCCATTTTCAGCGGAGGCCCAGGGAGAAAAGCTCCACAGTTAAAATAAACAGACAGTAGTTACATTGGATTACATAGCAATTAACAATTTAACATAGCAATTATTTACAGCATATTTACAGATGAAGAACATAGTACATCAGTAGACAACTAGAATCTTTATCTGTGAAGTACATAACAGACATTAACAAATGTTACAATGAGAAGTTCCTGCTGTATAATAAGTACTAGGCTTATGAGCATCTGAGCTTGCTATAATCAAGGTAGTTAGTGGAGTGGAAAGAAAGGTAGTGGTTGGATGGGGTGGGTGATATTAGAGTGGGAGTTGCAAGGGCATAGCCAGCATGTTTTTAGGTGCGCTTTTAGTAAAGTTTTGAAGTAGGTGCATGATGGTATGGAGTTAATTGTCGGTGGGAGGGAGTTCCATAATTTGGCTATGGTGCAAGAGAATAGTGCTTCACCAGCATAGTTATTGGCTTTAGTGATCTGCAAGTGATTTTTGTTGCTGGATCTTAGTGGTCTGGTGGTGCAATAGGGTTGGACTAGATTCTGGAGGGATGAGACATTTTGTGGATGGTTTACTAGTTTGTGGGTGAGTGAGAGTTGATACCATTGAAGGAGGTGAGGGAGTTCAAGCCAGCCCAGTTCAGCAAGTGAGAGTGGTGACTACGGTAGGATGCCCCTGTGGCGAATTTGGTGATTTTGTTGTAGCAGGTCTCTAGCTTGTTTAGATCGCATTGCCTTAGGTTGGTATATATTGGAGAGGCATAAAGTAGGGTGAAGATAAGGTGGGAATTTGCTATTAATTAGAGGTTTTTCTTAACTTTGTTTCAATCTCACTGGCTGTTACTTCATCCCATTTCATGTCCTGCACCTTTAAACTTCTTATTCTTTCTTTTACTTCTTCTGTCCATTTAGCATCTTTGTTATGTTCCACAGGATCTCTATTCTTTTTTGGTAGTGTTTCAATTCCTTTTGCCTTGTTTTCCAATTCTCTATAAAACATTTTTGGGATCATCAATACATATTTCTACTTTTTCCTTATATTTATGTGCATATCTTCTACGTTTTTCTGCCTGTGCTAATATTTTTAGTTTATTAATTGCCATAGCGCATGATAGATCCTGACCTCTTCTGATACTGCACACTGCTTTTATCATATCTATCTTTCTGAGTATTTTTGTTGATCTGTTCCCTCTTCTACACTCTTTTAACAGTAACACTTATTGCCTTAATTGTTTTATAGTTTTCTCAGTTCAATATTTCCATGATGGTATTCGATTTCTCCCCTTCCTTTCCCTCACTACCCTGTGTTCTTGTGGTAGAACTTTATTAATTATTAATTTAGCTGCACAGTAATATATCCCATTTACTTCTGTTATATCACATGGATTTCTATGGACAGTCCTAATTACTGTGTTCATTTGTTTTATCAGATTCTAACTTTTTGGGTTTTATTGACTTTCTGCAGTCTGTTTCTTTCATTTATCTTAATATGTCTGTCCATCTCTATTAAATCAAGCAACTCTTCTCTTAGATCATTTTCTTCTAAACTGAGGGCACATTCTTTGTTCTCCATTTCCTGTGGGCATGCTACAGAAAGTTCCAGAGCATCTTCCTGTGACACATTCGCTTCAGTTTCATCATGTGTCATCCAATTCTCATTCATATATGAACTCACTGACCTATCACACCACAACACTGACTGAGTCAGAGATGCCACAGTTTCCTGTTCCTTTCCTTGCTGTGCAACTACATCTGAACTTTTGTACTCATTTCTTATGAAGGCTCCAAATTATTTTCATATGACAACTGATCAGATGTTTCCTGCTCCACTGGTTTCTCCTTAGTTTGTGGATCCGTTGCTCTATCCTGCTGCAGTGTTCTGAAAGTTAGATTTTCTATAGTAAATCTTTCATTTCACAGGTAATCCATAACTTTAGTTTGTGTTGCTAACTTCTCCATTACTAACCCTTTTTTCTACTTTTCCTCTTTGTTTTCTTAGTTTTTGTGTTGTAAAATCTTCCATATCTGAGACAAAGCCAATGTTAACAATTACACACCAATTTCCTTAATGAACATTGACATTAAAATCTTATCATCCATATTAGCCGAAAGGTTTAAAAGAGTAATTCCCCCTCTAATCTTTAAAGAGCAAGCAGGTTTCATGTCGAACAGACACCTGGGACAATACCCTGACTATGGAAACAATGATTAATCTTACTAAGAAGGACAAGACTCACAGATATGCAATGGTTTTTAGATGCATGTAAGGCTTTTCATCGGGTCAGATGGAACTTTACCTCTTGAATTCATTAATATTATCAAAATTCTTTATAACAGCTCATATACACGTCTATCTATCAATAAGCAATACTCACAACCAATAAAAATCTCAAATGGTACTAGGCAAGGATGCCCTCTCTCCCCTGTACTTTTCAACTTATATTTAGAACCCTTTTTCTTGCTCATCCTGCAAAAACCACACCACTCAGTTCTTAAATTACTTCATACCAGGATCAGCCTGACTGCATTTATCAGACACCAAGAAATTAGTTAATACCTTGAATACCTTTGCATCCATATCAGATTATAAAATCAGTCAAAACAAATCCTTTATTTTCCCAATCAATCCTTCAGCCCACAAGGAAAACCTTTTTCCAGACTCACCATTTCACATAGTATATTCCTTCAAATATCTAGGGGTCCATTATGATCACTCGTCTTCCTCCACATTACAGTTCAACTTATCTAAAGTATGGTTTGCACTTTCGCAAGACCTATTGAGGTGGCAGCAGATGAAGCTTCCTATGTTATCTAAAACGTCCATCATTAAATGAATATCCTCCTTAAGCTTCTATATCACTTACACGCATCTCTCTCCCCTATTCCCAATTCATTTTAACTAAAATTCATAAAGCTTTTGCGAAGTTCATATGGCACCCTAAGTCGGTTAGAATGCCATATCAAAGACTTATCTGTCCAAAAGATAGGGGAAGGCTAAACATGCCTGATCTTCAACTATACCACAGAATTCTTCACGCAACTAGATTAATTACAATTGCCAATTACCGCACAAGTGATGAAAAGTGGAGTCCCCTTTGGGTTAAAATGTGGCATAATCACATTCTGATCAATAAATTTAACCCCAAAGCTCTTCCATTCCTAGGCCCTTTAACTCTTAAAAACCTGAAGTTGCATCATATTCTTAAGTTTAAAATTAAATCCTTCCAGGAGATCTTTAAATCCCTGAAACTAGATAAAGCTCTCCTCCTATTCCAACCCATTCACCTCAACCCAAATATTAAACTGAACTACAACATGATCAATCTGGTTGACTTCCCACTAATAAAAGATTTCATGCTTTGGGAAATTCATAAGCACAGAAATTCATCGCTAACAGAATTACGTGCTATCCTAAACGTATCTAAAAATACACCATAATCCTGAGACAAATAAGTGAATTTATTACATCGATATCTCAAGTACACACCACTGCTGATTCTAACCTCAATCAGGTTGCCAAGTTGTTGCAAATCTTAGTCAGCACGAAGAGCATGCTGTCTCTTTCCTATAAACTTATCAATACAATTCAATACCAGGATGTTATGATATATGCTGACTTCTGGAATCATCAAGGGTCGAACTTGCTACTAGAGCAAAAGCTTTCGAATATCAAGTCTACACTCATGTTCTCTCATTTTAAAAAGTTTACTTGCACTCAATTTATGATTACCAATAATTTATACATCACTCCAGTCCACTTACACAAATTCAACCCAACTGTATCTACCGCATGCCCCTGCTGCTCCTATCACCAGGCTGACATCTTACATATACTATGGTTTTGCAGATATTCCCATAGCATTTGGTGCTGCCTCAAAGTGAGACTTGAAAAGATGGGTTACCATAAATCAACCTTATCGTGGGAGATGGCAATACTACATGTTACTAACTTTAATATTTCAAAACTGAAATTGCATATCTTAATTACATTCTGTCTATTAGTCAAATTCTACATTACCAAACATTGGCTAGATCACACTAAGATGTCCTGGAAAGGCTTTAGAACTTTGGCTATTAAATATATTACTTCACAAAAACTCCTAATAACTAACTCGCATAAGCGTACCAACTACCTGAAATTTTGGAATATCATTTGTAAGCACTTAGCTGAAAATTAAGAACACATATTCTAAGGTAGTACATCACTACTGCACGCTCACTCTTTATTTGTAGGTTAAATGACTCCCTCTTCTCATTTCTCGTTACCCTTAAAGTATGATGGCTCAGGATAAGTACTATGGCTCTTCCTTTATCTGCTCTGTAAGTCTCACTATGGCAGTTGCTTTGTGCTCACTTGCAAAATCTACCTTTTCGTATTTAGATTTTACACTATGATTACTTGTAAGGGTTATTGATTCATATGCAGCACTACTGTACATATTGTATATAGTTAGGTGTCATATATTCTCTTCTGTATTATTGTTCATTGTTATCTGCATTTATTTGTGACATATATGTATTGTAAAATCAATAACATTTCTATTTGGAAAAAAAAATGTTTCCATATCTGACTGCCTTTGCCTATATTTCTCTTCAAATATCTTTGGTGCTGCTCTTTTTGTATTGATTAGTTTTACTTTCTCCTTTGTATAAATATTGCACCATATTAAATATCTTTCTCTTTCCCATGTCCATATTTCTCCCTCCTGCTCCACCTGTTTCTCCTTACTTGGAGAACTCATTGTTCTATGCTGTGATATAACCTGTGTTAGACTTTGTACACTAAATCCTTCACTTAGCAGATGTTCCAAAACTTCAACTTTTATTTTTTAACTTCTCCTTTATTAATCTTCTGTTCTACAGTTTCTCTTTGTGATCTTATTTTTTGTATTGTGAAATTTTCCATATCTGTATGTCTCTGTATTGCTCTTCAAATATCTTTGGGGCTTCTTTTCTTTTTGTATTGATTAATTTGTCTTTCTCTTTGCATAAATATTACACCGTATCAGATCTCACTTTCTTTCCCATGTCCATATTTCTTTTTTATACCTTTCAAAAACCCGTATTTTTGTTCTTTATATTTCCGTCCTTTTCATTTTCGCACACTGTAGTTAGGGGGGATTTTACTTTGCCAAAGGGAATAATAATGCACTTTTTTTGCATTTAGTTTTAGATCGTGGCTTTGGCACCAGTCATTTGTCTGTGTTAGCCCTTCCTGTGCTATGCTGCCATCGTTAGGGGCCTCAGTGATCACACCCAATTTGCAAACATCAGTGAACTTGATAATGCCAAAGGCCACCTATTTTAGCCTGGACTTCTGAGAAGTAGATTCTGAACAGTAAAGGACCCAACACAGAACTTTGTGGTACACCACTTGTGACAGATCTACTGGTAGAGGTAGCGTCACCAACTTTGACAGTATGTGTTCTGTCGGTAAGCCAAATGGCTATCCATTTAGTGATGCAATGGGTTAATCCCTATTTTTTTTTTTTTATTTCTCCAGGTCTTTTGGGTTTCTAATACCATGACAGGAATGGGCCCCATTCCTAAGACAAAGTGTGATTAAAGTTCATGAAATTAGTATTGTTTTAATCTTTGATTTCAGCCAGAAGTGCTCTTCACAGCACCCACAATGTGCCCAGTAATGACTCTTTCTACAATTTGTATGGAGTTACATGTATTGGTAACATATCTAAATACGATTGTACCACTACTACTACTACTATTGGAACTGTCTGGGTATCTTTCTTACACATTGCTTTCATTTCTGCCTGCAAATCATGATATTTTATGACTTTGTTTCTCTCTGTAAGCAAGATCCCTAACTGTGAGAGTTTTCCAATGATACCTGAGTGGGGGATGGTGTCAAAAGCCTTGGCTAAGTTAAGATAGGTGGTATGCACTGTCTTAACTTCATCCAGAGATTTGGTGACTTTCTTGAAGAAGTCCACCAGGTTTAATAAGCATGATCTACCCTTAACAAAGCTAAATTGGGTTGGGTCTAGAGTTTGAAGATCACCTATGTCCTTGTTGATAAGGACCATAATGATTCTTTCCATGGCCTTGCAGATGAAACTGGTTAAACTTATGGGTCTATAGTTCCATGATGGCCCCCTTTGTGCAAGAGGATTTATGTTGCTGTTCTCAACTACACTGGAACAAAGCCAGTTCTCATGCTATGGTCGAAGACAGCCCAAAGTGGGTCCTCTAGGTCCTGTTTTGCATTGCTTAATAAGCATCCTGAGATGTTATCTGGTCCAACTGAGGTCATATTTTTGGCCTTGGTGAGCACAAATAAGACCTGATTTCTACAGATACTAGGAAGAGGACTGGTGTCTGGTATACTTTGGGGTATGGCCAGTAGGGCCAGGGAGGTGAAGTTTGCACCAAATCTGTCAGCTAGAAGGGCTGGTGATTTCCTCCGGTGCAGTATGTTTGGTACCATCTATTACCAGTTATGCACAAAACTGGATACTTCCTTTTAAGTTTCAGATGTAATTAAAGAATGCCTAATGATTATCCTTAGCTAGGGACACTATTTTAGCTTCATACTTAGCTTTAGAGGATTTCATGAGATTTCTGATTTGCTTTTTCTAGTTGATGAGGAATTCTTCTGCTGAGTCAGTTCCCTCTTATTCTTAGACATCAGTTTCTTCCTGTTGTTATATAACCTTATTATACTTGAGGTCTACCCAGGTACTGCTTAAGTGTTTGCACAGGGCATTTGAGTACACCTCTGCATAGGAATCATTGTTGTCTGTGAGTGCAGGGGGTATAACACTTTTTATATCATTACTTAGTAGTCTGAAGTTAGCTTTGCAAAAGTTCTTCATTTTTATTTGCTCCTGTGGGGATTTCAGGTCCAACAGTTACTTTGAATAAGACAGGTTTATGGTCCGATCTTACCAGGGAAGGCATCATACATGGGGGAGTGCAGTGACTCTCCATGTAGGTGAGTACCATGTCTAGGACATTTGAGCCCCTTGTGGGGTGCAATCTATCTGTTCCAAAGCATTTATGTTAACAAAGTCCAGGAACGTCTGGGTGAGCTTGTTTGCCCTTGTATATGTCACCAATTTGATGGAAGGATAGTTGAAATCACACATGACTACAGTGTCAGGCTGTATGGAGAGTGATTCCAGTAAGTGCAGGTAGGTTGTGTGTCTCTTTTGATTTGTGGTGGGAGATCTATCTAGCAATGATGTGGTAGGGTATTTTGCCTAGAGTTAATTGGACATGGAGTAGTTCAAGAGAGTCATATTGTTTGACCATTCTCAAGGAGTACCTGGCATTAATGAAGATGGATACCCCTCCACCTTTGTTTCTTTCATGCTCATTTTGAGGTCTGAATGTGTGGAAAGCATTGTAGCCTTGCACAGCTGGGGTGCTCTCCACAGCCTTGAACCATGTCTCAGTGACTGCACATACATCAGCATCTTCCAAGGTGAGGTGCTTCCAGGGGGTGCAGCTTCATATTTAGACTTCTAGCATTAAGCAGGAGAACCGTGAGTTTTTGCTGCTTTGATATTGCCTAAAAAGGCACTATGGTTGAGGCAAGCAGCATTGCCAGTATCCAAAAGCCTAGGGGAGACAGGTGCAGACCCTTTCTGACAAAGAAACGTGGCCTGTCAAACATGTCATCCCAGGCTGACAGATATTGGATCCCCTTAGACTGACACCAGAAGCTAAGCCAATAGTTGAAGTCAATCATGTTTTGTTTATTCTGTGGCATTATCCTAGGAGAAGGTAGAATGCTGCTAAGGGCTAGGGTCATACTTGTGTGGGACACGTAGTCTGAGAGTTCAGTCATGTCATACATAGGGTATTTGTTTGCTGTGGAAGTAAATGGTTGTCAGTATGCATGAGGCAATTACTACATTGCCTCAGTAATCCTATGTCAATCAGATTGGCTGGAGAAGTGATGGGAAACTCTCTGTCCATTATATCAGTTTTTATTGTATGAGTTATTAGGGAAAGGGGTGATCTAGATTAACCAGTTTTTGTGCTATCATGAGTTGTTAAATTGAGGTTTGTGGATGATAAGTGTGGCATTGCTGCTCAGTGTACAACTAAGTTGCCTTTAGTGCAACAGAGAAGCTTGTGAGGACTCCACTGAGAGCTGTCTGGGGAAGCATTGTGTTTCAATGTGTTTACATCTATACAAGGCCCCCATTGCACAATGTGCAGTAACAAGCAAATGTGAGGCTTAAATACAGGTGAAATTAAACAGTTTTAAGCTAATCTACAAATAGGAAAGTACAAAATGAACCTTCCCCAGCAATTCCCAGCTCAGACAAAACTGGAGCCACACTTTTTTGCCACAAGGGTGCAGGGAGCCTTTCTTAATGTAAAATGTATGGTTTAATGATTGAGCATAACAAAAACAAAGTCGTTTAAGCAGGTCTGAATCTAAACTATGCTATCTAGGCTGTAAATACATTTGAAAACAAATGCAGAAAATAGGGTCCCTATTAATTTGATGAAACTTTAGCTTGTTAAACTACAAAAGATCGACAGCTAAAGATTGAAAGAGCCAAACCACAAATGGCCAGCTAAGTGAATTTTTTCTCAAGGGAAGAATTCACTTGGCCGTTAATGGGAATTTGCCCTTTCCCCAATGTGGAGCAATCTCTGGAGTTAGTATATTTCTTTAGGGTGGTGTGGGTGGCATCCCCCACATGAGGGGGATGTGGGGGATGAAGCCCCCAATTAATTCAGGTAGAAAGGTTTTTGTTTTGTGTAACAGCCAAGTGAATTCTTTCCATGGGGAAAAAATTCACTTAGCTGATCATTCACGGTTTGGACGTTTCGATCTTTAGCTGTCAATCTTTTGTAGTTTGACAAGCTAAAGTTTCATCAAATTAATAGGGACCCTAGAAAATATGCAGTCATAACAATACAAAAGCAGAAAAAATGCAGTGATCATATACAATGCAATTTAAAAACTAAAATAGAGACACAAAATCTATTTTCTTGATGCAAAATTATCAAGTGTTTCCCCAACCTAAATAGACCAGGTTACCTCCTAGTGCACTAGATGGAAAATCCACTGACCTCTTGATGTAAAAATAAGTACTTTCTGTAGTGTAGTAATACCCTACTTTATCCAACAACTAGCTAGAAAATAAATTCAGAAGTAAATCAGTAGAACAGACAATGAGAGGCAAAACACACTTTCTCAATACAAGCACAAGGAAACACAAATAAATAATTATATATTAACAGCAGTGTAGAAATGGAGGAGCTTAAAACTTCAACAAAAGGAATGGTAGGTGGGAAACACTAGCAAGGAATCACCAGCAGGCTTGAAATCTTTTCAGGAAAAAGACAAAAGACCAGAAATACACTGTGTATTTAAGTATCGCTCAAGAAATAATTAACCAGTGAAAAAATGTGACATGTGCAGCCCAGATAATGTAGGTGTCTACCTCTCACATAGAACAAAAACATCAGACCAAGCAGATTTCTGAAAACAGAAAACAACAAAATGAAGTAGGTAAAAGAGAAAGCAGCTGTGCCAGTCACAGACAAAATTATATGTTTACTTTCCTCACCCAGTGGGGAATCACCAGCAGTGCTTTAGTTTATGCAGGTTTAAAATCTTTTCAGTAAAAGACAAAGGGACATAAATTCACTGTGTATATAAGTATTACTCAAGAGACAATTAACCATTGAAAAAAATGTGAAATATTCATCCTAGATAACTTAAGTGTCTACCTCTCACATAGAGCAAAAACACCAGGCCACACAGATTTCTTACAACAGAAAACAATATGGAGTAGGTAAAACAGAAAGCAACTGTATCAGCATGTTACAGACAAAATATGTATAGGTTTACTTTCCTCACCCTGCAGGGAATCACCAGCAGTGCTTTAGTTTATGTGGGCTTGATTTTTTTTCAAACAAAGACAAAGGCCCAGAAATTAACTGTGTATTTAAGTATCAGTCAAAAGACAATTTAACCAATGAAAAGCATGTGAAATGTGCTGCCTAGATAATTAAAGTGTCTATCTCTCACATAGAACAAAAACACCAAGCCAAGCAGATTTCTTAAAACAGAAAACAAAGTGGAGCCGGCAAAACAGAAACAGCTCTATCAGTAACAGACAAAATTGCTTTACTTTCCTCACCCAGCAGGGAATTACTAGCAGTGCTTTAGTTTATGTAGGCTTGAATTTTTTCAGCAAAAGACTCAATTAGTTTATAAATCCACATATGTCTTTATGCAGTATTCAGACCAATGAGAGTGTCTCCATCACATGGATGGGCACTGTTATTTGAGGTTCTATATTGAGAAGACAAAGGCTGTCTGCAAAGATAGCTAGTGCTTTATCTAAAAGAAAGTGTGGTCAGAAAGTTTTCCAGATCCAAAAATTACATTTGTCAGGTAGTTGTCTGTCTCTCTCAATTCAGTTCTGTTACAAAAAATGCAGAGAAAATTTTCTGTCATTACCAAAGGCTCATTATGCTAGAGAAGTTACAATGTTTACAGAAGTGCGGCTCTAAATGGTGTCTCTGCAACAGCTTTTTGGTCTGTTCTGGACATGTTTGCAAGGCTCTGTTAGCTGGATGTGTTGTCCAGAGCCAGGTTTTTCTATGGGCCACTGTAATGCGGGAGTATGTTCCTATGATAACACGCCATTGATGTACACAGGCATCAAAATACTAGCACCTTGAAAATGCACATACCTGTACAAAAAAGTATTGAACAACTAGTTTCCTTTTCCAATCACTTAACTCAAACTCTAATACACACTTCACTACAAATTTGTCCAAACAGTGGTACTGTTATGGAAAGAGTTTTTCTTTGGTAAAGTGTAGGGTTAGGGGAAGGGTTAGCGTTAGCACACATTACCATGGATGGGCATGCCTGATCTTGCTTATGTGTGCTAACTCTAACCCTAATTCTGCCCAAGTCCCAACACTACCCTCAGCTTACCTTATGAAAACCCTTTCCCTAACACTACCACTTCAGATGACTGCAAACTGAAGGGTCTCACAGAAACAGATAATTGGTGCCAGAGCCATGGCCTCAAGTTAAATGCCAAGAAATGCATAGTCATAAAAATAAGGTTAAGCTACCATATAGGTGGCAATTCCTGAACACAGAAGAAGTTATTAGGGACCTGGGAACCCAGGTTGACAGTAGCCTGTCATTATATTGCTAAAGTAGTCAGGAAGACCTTCTACATTGCCCACCTTAATATGAAGGGATTCACATCTAGATCAAGGGAAGTCATAGTCTCCCTATACTCATCACTCATCAGACCAATGATAGTTCCTCACCAAAAGGATAAAGGGTCTCAAAATTCTGTCTTATGCTGCATGACTAAAAGAACTCCAGTTATATTAGAGGTGACCTATGCCTGACATACAAGGCCATGTCAAACCCAGATTTGATGAATATGCTTCATCTCAAAAATCTAGATGTTATTAATAGGACATGCTGGAGGGATAGATTCATCACCCAAAGACTCCTATGCTGTGGAACAAAATTGTTCAAGAGGAATCTTGACCAATGGATACAGAGGCACAGCTAAATAATGGGCATAGTTTCTCCAAACGCAGATAGCCTAGTATGAACCTATGAACCTATGAAAAAAAAAAATAAGGCTCTCAGGCACACCACATACATCAGCACACACTCAGAACACTAAATCTATCCCCTAACCTGTCCGTTACTCAAACCCTAAACTGCAAACAGTCACACACAGTCAGACAGGCTGACGCACTCACACACACACACACACACACACACACACACACACACACACACACACACACACACACACACACACACACACACACACACACACACACACACACACACACCACCACCAAGTCTATCCCACTTATCAAGTCCTTACTCTCACCTTAATCTGCAAACACTCTGCCAGGAATTGAACCCAGGACCCTCTGAACTATAGTCAGAACAACACACCACTAGGCCACATCAGCTCATAGTAGTATAGTTGTCTGTATTAAGATTCAATCCCTTACCTACTTAGTTGCATGCACTATAGTGCTGCCTACTTTTCACATACACCATGGAGCTTATATGCCTAGACAGTGTCCAACAGTGGATCTAAGGTGGATGACATGAACAGGCCCTGTAAAGCAATACATTTGGGGGTCACCAGGGTGGAACAGTCCTCATAATGGTATAACACACACACACACACACACACACACACACACACACACACACACACACACACACACACACACACACACACACACACACACACACACACACACACACACACAGTATCACAGTTGCCAGTATTGAGATTAGAACCCCTACCTATCTAGTTTTCTATACTATAGTGCTGCGTACTTATCGCATGCACCACAGAGCTTATACACATTCCAATCCAATGCTTCTTACTCTAACCATATGTACTTGTACTAGCATTTAACAAATAAAGCACTCCAAACTAAGTGTTTCAATAGTTTTCAGCACCTGAATACCTTGTCAAACAAATGGTTATTCGACATGATCACAGACAACCATTCCCATACAGTGAACTACCCAGGATGATTTGCTTGGGACTCTGTCCTGCTGTTACATTACTTATCAGATATGAAAGTTATGTTGTGTTTTTGTTGTAATGATAGACCTGGAAAAGCAGGTTTGTCCTCTACAACATTCCCACCCATCTTTCCTCACATTTGGCATGGCTGGTCTTGAATGAGTCTCTTACTTTCTAATTTTTTTTTTTGATGTCTTCACACCTCAGATCTGGAGAGGTTAGGGATCACACTATATTATGAGGCAGGACAAGGATATTTGGCAGCCTAAGAATGTTTTACCTGCTGCATGGTCCCAATGCCTGTCAGTTTTAATACTGCTGTTACACAGAATGAGCTTGCCCTTCCAGCTCTGTCATTACAGTGTAGTAAGCACATAACATTTGTGTCTAGCACCTTTTAGTTAATCTCTACCATTTTCTGATGCAGCTATTTGTATAGTAAGCACATAACATCTGTGTCTAGCACCTTTTAGTTAATCTCTACCATTTTCTGATGCAGCTATTTGTATAGTAAGCACATAACATTTGTGTCTAGCACCTTTTAGTTAATCTCTACCATTTTCTGATGCAGCTATTTGTATAGTAAGCACATAGCATTTGTGTCTAGCACCTTTTAGTTAATCTCTACCATTTTCTGATGCTGCTATTTGTATAGTAAGCACATAACATTTGTGTCTAGCACCTTTTAGTTAATCTCTACCATTTTCTGATGCAGCTATTTGTATAGTAAGCACATAACATTTGTGTCTAGCACCTTTTAGTTAATCTCTACCATTTTCTGATGCAGCTATTTAAGTATGACATATTTCTGCATATTTCTGCAGAATGTCTGCCTGTAAATTGTCTTTGGTTATTTTGTACCATCTATCTGTTCTGCATAGTTACTTTTGTGCTTCATGCTCAGATTTATACATAATGTTCTTGGGACAGCTCATTCAGCATTTTTTACATATTCTTTAGCTACTCTGAAATAGATCATTCCCTCATTTGTTAAAGCAGGTGGGTTCCTTGAGAAATAGCCTGAAACTGTATCCTTGTTTTTCTTGCAAATATCCTTGAATGTTTAAGGCCTTAACCTCAAAGTCCATCTTTCTATACTTAAGGATGGTTTAGACCAAGGCTAGCTCAAAATTCCCTTCTGGAGTTAGAGACATGTCAGCAAAACTAAGTTTGTTCCAAACGAGCAGATGTGGAAGTGCCCCCATGACCTTTTTATAGCTAAAGACTCCATTCCACTCAGAAAATATCATTTGTACTTTCTTCATCCTATATGTGTATAAAGATAATTATGAGTCCACTATCTGTCTGGAGATCTAACTGAAAGTAACCTGACTTGAGATCTAGTCTGCTGAGCACACTTGCCCCATTCAATGTTATGATTATTTCATCTGCTGTGCTACCCTCTGTATCATGTGATTAGTTGCTCTCATATCTGAATATAATTTCACCTTATTTTAACTTTTGGGCATGGATGCTGCCATAGCTAAGCTAGGACTATAACATCAGGACAGGAACTAGAACAAAATATGTTATTTGTCTTGTTTTATTATGTTGTTGGGTATGGTTTAATTATTAGGTTTTTTAGCCTCTTATATTAGTGTTAGGTGTATGTAATTGAATGTTTATTATGTTGTTGGGTATGGATTAATTATTAGTTTTTTTAGCCTATTATATTAGTGTTAGGTGTATGTAATTGAATGTTGCTGCCTATTGGCTGATTTTTATATTTAATGTAACCACTGACCCAGCCTTTGTATGCATTGAGAAAGAGCTTTTGCTTGAAAGCTTTGCATTGTGTTTTATTAAAACAAGCTTTGATGTTGTATTCCTGGTTTGGTTTCTCTTTTGCTGTTCTCTGCTGTCTAGGAGTAGTTCAGTTCCATTATCACTCCATCTGTGTCCAGATGTCCAGATGTGGTCTTAATAGCACCATGAGTACAACTGTCACAACAAGCACCTTCAGAAAGAGTGTCATTCCTTATAAGGCATACATCATACTGCCTTTCTCCTGAGATGGCAATGGGAAATACACATGCTGATCCATATGAGCCAAGTTCAGAAGCTCATAGGAGATTACTAGGCTAATGGCATAAGGGTCCTTACAAGCCTAGCCAATAGAACCCAATTTTACCCAATATATGGTCCCTAGGGGCAAGAGGATGGCATAGATCTGTGCCTGTGCATTCAGTATCTTACCAATTGCCCATGTTCATAAGGGGCAGAGACACTAACCTAGGTGTGAATTTGTGATTCCCCATCCATTGATCCAAATTACATTTGAAGAGGGCCATGGAAGAGCTCTGCTTAATGTGAATAGGAAGCCTGTTCCAAAGAATGGGCAATCTCTGAGCCACATATATGTCTGTCCAGCAGGAGCGGCCTTAAGTCAACCGGTGCCCTAGGCAAAAGGGCTTGATGGCACACACACCCCCTCACAACACCTGGTGCTTATCCCTATCTGCTTCTAGCTTAAACCAAATAAAGAAAACTCACTGACCCTGAAAGAGCAGCTTAGGCTGCTGCCCTGTGCCCTAAGGCCGCTATGTAGTCAGCATGTTTTGTTTAAGTCACTGACTAAGCTTAAATCCTTAGATCGGGTGACCCTCATGCTGTTTGAGTTGCAGATGTATATCAGCGATGTTCCTGCTAACTACCACATCAATAATAACACCCTAAGTATGCACTCAGTGGTGAGAGACCTGGGCATACTGGTTGACAGTAACCTTACATTTGAACACCATGTCTCCACAGTGCTAACAAGAGCATTCTATATTGCTCATCTCATAAGTAAGGGCATTACCTCAAGACAAAAGAAATTATAACCTCCCTCTACTCTTCCCTCATCAGGCCAATAATTGAGTACAATGCCCCTTTTGGTATGTACCTTTCCCAGCACTTGCAGCAAATGGAGACACCACAAAGGTTCATCACAAAGAAAATTCAAGGTCTTCAGCTTCTGTCCTATGAGGATCATCTGAACTCACTATCACTTTGTTCTGTTTCATACAGACTACTCAGAGGCAATCTCTGTCCTGCATATAAGACAATCTTTGATGCTGCTTTACTGGAAATGCTTCATATCCATAAGTCAAATGGTACACGGGTTACACGCTCTAAGGCCTTAACCTGGTATGTGACATTAATAGAACCTGCTGGAGGGACATATTTGTCCCCCAGAGGTCACCACACCTTTGGAACAGACTCTCACTTCATGTCAAGCAGAGCACCTCATTGGCCCTCTTCAAATGCAATCTGGACGATTGAATGGGTAACTGTAAATTCACCCCAGGGTTTCCACCTGTGTCCCTCTTGGACAAGGGTGATAGGTGCTGATCATGGACATAATGGTAAAACTTGGCTAAGCTTGAAAGGGTCCTATGGCCATTAGCCTAGTAACGTCCCGCGATGCTATGATCTTATGGTCAGGGCTGGATTTGTGAGTGCCTTGTAGGTCAGGCATAGGTCACCCCTTAATAGTTGGTCGAAGACAGAGTAAAAGGATGGGGCCTTTTATCTATCCACATAGTTCATGTTGTTTGCACCCTGTATTTTCTTTGTGAGAAAAGAGAATGCTCCAACTGCTATAAGTGCCTAGTCAAGTACATGCCAAATAGCACATTGTACTCGATTACTGGTCTGATGAGGGCTGAGTACAGTGGGACTATAATTTCCTTGGATTTGGATGCCATACCTTTACTTATATGTTGTGCCACATAAAAGGATTTCCCACCACTGTGGACACATGGTAGTCAAAATTCAGGCTATCTATCTGTGTACCTTGATCTCACCTCTGAGTCTACTCTAAGGGGTGAGCTATAATGCCATAATTTGCAGAGGTATCTGACTTCCCAAAGTGTATGATAATACATTTTTTGCATTTGGTTTTAGGCCATGCTTCTGGCAGCAATCATTTGTGTGATCTATTCCCTCCTGAAGGATATCTATATCATCGCGGGATTCAGTAATTGCCCTGCTTACAGTCATTGGCAAACTTTGTCATCCAGAGGCTTTCCACATTAGCCTTGATTTCAGAGAAGAATATTCTGAACAGGAGTGGTCCCAGTACTGAGGTCTGTGGCACAACGCTAGTAACTGGTCTATTGCTGGATCTGGACTCACCCACTTTAACCACGTATCCTGTCCATGAGATAGTTGGCTATGCATCTGGTGACATAGAGATTTACGCCCAGTTTTGTGAGTTTGCTTATAATACCTGAGTGGGGAATTGTGTCAAATGCCTTGGCCAGGTCGAGGTTGACAGTATGTACCTGTACTGTGTATAACAATATGTACTGTTGATTTTTTTTTTACTTCTATTTCTTTAACTTCTGCTTTACTAATCATCTTTTCTACATTTCGTCTTTGTGCTATTAATCTTTTTATTGTGAACTTTTCCATATCTGGATGCCTTTGCCTGTATTTCTCTTCGAATATCTTTGAGACTGCCTTCTCTATATTAATTAACTTGGCTTTCTCCTTTGCATAAATATTGCACCATATCAAATCTCTCTTTCTTTCCCATGTCTATATTTCCTTTTTAAATTTTTCAAACATCTCTAGGTTTTGTTTGATTTTCTCACTTCCTCAGCTGCTTCTTTTTCCAAACAGACCAAAATTTCTTCATCTATATACTGTTTTTCAAAACTCTGTTGTATTAATGAACGCAAATTTTTATTTGAAGCTTCTGAAGTTTTTCCTGCGGAAGTATTTTTCTTTCCTCTAATTTCTCTCTTAATCATTTTGTATATCTTGCGTCTGGAAATTGTGGCTTTTTACATAATAGCAACGATGCATAATTTCTATCTTATCCTCAATAGTCCACTCTATCGTCTTTATGGCTCTTCTTTGGTCAATCAATTTTTGTCATTTTTTTGTGGACTGCTACTTCCTTCTACAACATGGGGGCCATCCTTCCCCTGAACCTGATCTGACCCCATTGTAGGAATGTTTACGTATTTTGAGGATTCTACACTGTCATTTTTTCCACTCCTAGCACCAGTGCACCTACCGGGATTGGGCACTTTTTTATCCTGGGTCTTGTGCACCCAGCTATCTTTTTTATTTTTCATTTGCCTCTGTCCATAATATATGCTACATAAATACAGTCTATATATTAGTATCACCTTGGTGAGATTTTGTGAAAAACAGGGTCCAACTCACGAAGGTATAAACCAAGAATTGAGGATGAATTGAATTTCAGCACTACTACTCTCCTTTGCTTGCTGACTTTTCATCTCTCCGTCAGGACACGTACTGTTGACAGTATGGCTTCATCCATGGCCTTAGTGACTTTCTCAATGAAATTCACTAGATTCATTAGGCATGGCCTGATCTCTACAAAGCCAGCTTGGGTCGGGTCCAGTGTTTGGCGGTTTCCTATCAGGTCCAGGATTATTCTTTTTATGGCCTCACATATAAGACCAGTCAAACGTATGGGTCTGTAATTTCACAGGTCAGTAGATGGTCCCCATTTATGCAGAGGGATGACTATTGCTGTCTCCACTCTGTTGGGACAAAACCACTCCAGAGACCATGGTTAAACAGAGATCATAATGAGCCTGATAAGCCCTAATTTAAGCTGTTTAAGAGGCAACCTGGTATATTGTCAGGCCCCACTGAAGTCATGTTTTTAGCTTAAGAGAGCGCAGTGGGAACCTGTTCTTTGTTGATAACTGGCAATGGAGCAGTTGAGGGTATTTCTTGGGGGAGACCCGGAGGTGATGGAGAGGTGAAATTTTCTATATCTTCTCACAGAGTATAGGAAATGCCATCTACAGCGAATTCTGCACATTGTTGAGTGCTGCCCTTGAGACTGCAGACACTGAAAAATGCCTTATGGTTATCCTTAGCTTTGGAGGCTATTTTTACCTCAAAGTCTGCCGTCAGCCTCTTGGCTAGTTCTCTGATCCACTTATTCAGACTAATAATGGATTTATTGCCTTGTTGTATACATTCCCTCTTACTTCTTGACTGGATTTTCTTTCTTTTGTTGTACAACTTATTAATACTAGAGGTCCACCAGGGTGGCTTGTTTTAGCAGTTTGACCTGGGTTTATTTCAGTCTGGTACTGCTGTTTCTATGCAGTTGTTTATATGGTTATACAGGGCTTTTGTGTATGCCTCTACATAGGTTTCTGTGTTTTCTGGATTTGGGGGGGCTTGGAAACCAGCTATGCCGTCCCTTAATAGGGGGTAATTTACCATAGAGAAGTTCTTAAAGTTTTTAAGGTTATGTAGGGGACTAGTTTTACCTTTATTTCAAAGGAGACCGCTTTGTGATCTGATCCTACCAGTGAGGACAGCACACAAGGGGGGTGCAGCATTCACTGATATTTATGAGTACCAGATCTAGGATATTTGCTCCCCTAGTGGGAATGCAAACTAACTGTTGCAGGGCATTTGAATTTACAAAGTCAATAAATCTTTGGGCCTGCATGTTACTGGCCGTGTATGTCTGCCAGTTAATGGAGGAGTAGTTAAAATCACCCATGAGTATGGTATTGGGCTAGTTAGTGAGTAATACTAGTAACTTCAGGTATGATGTATAGGATTCCTGGTTCATAATGGGGACCTGCAGCTAGCAAGAATATGGTAATGCTTTTTTTTTCCCATGGTTAGTTACACATGGAGTAGCTCAAGCATGTCATATTGTTTGACCAGCCATTAGATGTACTTATCCCTTATGCAGATAGATAAACCTCTGCCTTTTGCTCTTTTGTGTTCAGTGGGTGGTCAGAATGTACGAAAAACATTATAGCCATGCACTGCTGTAGTGCTGTATGTAGCTTTGAACCGTGTTTCAAAGCCAACTCCCAACTAATCTCCACCTTACACTATGCTTCTCCCATACTTACCAACCTTAGACAAACTGACCTAAACAGAGTAAAATCCTGCTACAATAAAATAAAAAAGTTTGCAACATGCGCAACCTACCATAGCCACCACTGTAACTCAATTAAGGAACTTGATTGGTTCGAATTTCCTCAACTTCTTCACCCGAATCAACTATCATTTGCTCACAAACTAATAAACCACCCCCACAAGATACCATCACTTCAAAACCTACTCCAACCCTACTCTACTTCTAGGCCCCTAAGATCTAACAGTAAAAATCTATTTATTACCACCAAACCCAAAAACCCAGCAGGAGAAGCCCTATTCTCCTGTGCTATTTCTAAACTACGGAACAACTTCCCCCCTTAGATAACCAAATTACCATATAGCAGTCTATTCAAAACCACTATTAAGTATCACCTAAAAATGCATTGGCTCTGCCCTTGCTCCAACCCTGACTAATACTCTCCCAGCAACTTAATACAGTGTTATTTCTTTATATCCTATTATGAAGCTTAATCCATAGGTATCATTTTAATTGACTGCTCAACTTTAATACTGTCTTCTACTCATTACCTTTGATGTTGTTCTTACTACTGTGCCATGTACTCTGCAGACCATGTTGTTTACTGTAAAATCATCTACTATTGTAACATTTTTTGTTGTATTGTTTTCTTATTGTACTTGAGGAGCTTTTCTCCCCGGGCCTCCACTGAAAAGGAACCTGTGTCCATTCGGAATTTCCCAGTAAACAAATGTAAATAAATAAATAAAATAAAATAATGTATCAGTAACTGCACAGACTTCAGCATTCTCCAGAGTGAGGAGACCTTCCAGGTAGTGCAGTTTCTTGTTGAGACTCCTAGCATTGAGCAGTAACACCTAAGCACCATGTTCAATCATAGCCTCACATCAGGCTTTGTGACCAATGAATGGCGCACAGCAACAGTTATCCCACTCCACAAAGGGGGAGCCATCACTGATCCTGGAAACTATCGCCCTATCAGCCTGATGAGCCTGGTCTGTAAGGCCATGGAACATATCATCACGGAACCCATAAACAAAGACATCCAAACTCTGGATCCCACCCAGTTCGGGTTTGTGAAAGGCAGATCATGCCTCCTGAACCTGATTGACTTATTTGAGGCAGTCAACAAAGCTGTAGACGAGGGTAAGGTGGTTCACACAGCCTATGTTGACCTCGCCAAGGCTTTCAACACCATATCCCATTCTGGAATTATAGATACTCACTAAACTAGGTATAAATCCTTACATCACAACATGGGTTGCCAACTGGCTCACGGACATAACCCACACTGTAAAAGTTGCAGACTCCAAATCTGACTTAAACCAGTGACAAGTGTAGTACCACAGAGTTCAGTCCTGGGACCTCTCCTGTTTGGCATCTACTTCTCTGAAGTACAGGCTAACACATAAGGCCTTTGGCTAACAAAGTTCGCAGATGACTGCAAACTAGGAGCCTTAGTCAAGTCCCCAAATGAAGTGGATATCCTACAGAAGGGCCTCACGGAGACAGATGCCTGGTGTCAAAGCCATGGTCTCAAGCTCAATGCCAAAAAGTGCATTGTTATCCCCTTTGGTAAAAACTCTGTACCCATGAGCTACCTCATAGGTGGTAGTCTACTTGACACTGAAAGTGTGATGAGACCTTGGGACACAGGTGGACAGTAGTCTCTCCTTTGATAATTACATCGCCACAGTAGTTAGGAAATCCTTCTACATGGCACACCTCATTACAAACGGTTTCTCATCCAGAAAAAAAGAGGTCATTGTTCCCCTCTACTCATCACTCATTAGACCCATTATAGAGTACAACGTCCCTTTTGGTATGTACCTTACAAGACATCTACAACAACTGAAAAGCCAACAGAAATACCTCACAAAGAGGATTACCAGCCTCAAACAGATAGGTTCATAGGTTCATAGGTTCATACTAGGCTATCTGCCCTAGGGCATTTATAAGCCTAGCCAGAGTGTGTTTGGCTTTCGCCACCCATTTTAAATTAATTTTGCTATGCCTAGTATACTGTGCCTCTGTCTAACAGTGACACAGAAGTGATAGGATCTCCCATCCACTCATCAAGATTCCTCTTGAAGAGAGTCAATGTGGGACTCTGCCTAACCTGGACTGGGATTTTATTCCAGAGTGAAGGGAGCCTCTGGGTTATGAATCTGTCCCTCCAGCATGTCCTATTTATTTCATTGCTTAGGTTCAAGTCTCTCGGGGATTTGGATTTTCTGAGGTGCAGCATGTCCATTAATTCCGGGTTGGAGATGGCTTTATATGTCAGGCACAGATCGCCTCTGAGCAGGCGGTATGCCACTGAGTAGAGCTGGAGTTTCTTTAACCGGCAGCATATGGCATCTGTTTGAGCCCTTTGATCCTCTTGGTGAGGTACTTTTGGGGTATTTCCAGTTGCTGCAGGTGTCTGGTAAGGTACATCCCAAAAGGGGCATTGTACTCAATTATGGGCCTGATGAGGGATGAGTAAAGAATGACCTCCTGATCTAGATGTGAATCCCTTCATGATTAGGTGGGCTACATAAAATGTTTTTCTAACCACTTTGGCCACGTGGTTGTCAAATGAGAGATTGCTATCAACTTGGGTCCCCAGGTCCCTAATGACTTCTTCTGTACTTAATGGATTACCACATATGTGGTAATTTTTTTGCCAAAGGGGATGACTATACTTGGCGTTTAGCTTGAGGCCATGGCTCTGGCACCAGTTGTCTGTTTCTATGAGGCCCTTTTGGAGGATGCTTGTGTCGGAGAGTTGATTATGGCGCCCAGTTTGCAGTTATTTGGTCAGCCACAGTCCTTCCGTGTTGGCCTGTAGAAATATATACCGAACAAGAGAGGTCCCAGGACTGAGCCTTGTGGGATGCCACTTGTAACTGGTTTGGAGTCTGACATGGCTCCAGCAATTCTAACCATGTGGGTTCTGTCCTTGAGCCAGTTTGCAACCCATCTAGTGACATAGGGGTTTATATTTAAGCTGGTGAGCTTATCTATATTGTCCAAGTGGGGTATTGTATCGAAGGCTTTTGCGTGGTCCAGGTAGGCTGTGTGGACCACCTTCCCCTCGTCAATGGCCTTGGTGACTGTTTCAAAGAAATCAACCAGGTTTAAGAGGCAGGATCTGCCCTTAACAAAGCCAAACTGGGTAGGATCCAGTGTCTGTAGGTCCCCAATATCTTTATTTATGAGGTCCATGATGATCCTTTCCATAGCTATTCAGACCAAGCTAGTCAGGCTTATGGGGTGATAGTTTCCAGGATCTGTTGAGGCACCACCTTTGTGGAGAGGGACCACTGTTGCTGTACGCCACTCTTTGGGTACATATCCTGTAGTAAGGCTAAGATTGAACAGTAGTTTTATGTTTGGGTTTAGCTCTTCTTGGAGTTCATGCCGGGACACCATCTGGTCCCATTGATGTTGTGTTTTTGCTTTGGAGAGGGCGGCTCTTACCTGAGCATCTGAGATGTCAGGGGCAGCACTCTGTTGGGATAGATATTTGCCCTTTGGTGGGGAGAGGGGAGAAGTTTGCACTGAACCTGTCAGCTAGGATGTTGGCAATGTCTGTGGGCTCGGTGTATTTTTGTCATTTTGGACTAATTCTGAGCATATCTGGGAATTCCACCCAGGTTCCTAACATAACTAAAGAAAGCCTTGTGATTATCCTTAGTGTCCTGTGCAATTTTTCTCTCAAAGCTGGCCTTAGACAATTTTATGAGTGCCCGTAGTTTCTTGCTAATACTGATCAGAGATGCCTTCCCTTTTTGGGATTTTGCTCTATCATGTAGTAGCTTCCTCCTTCTATTGTATAGTTTGTTTATGGCTGGGGTCCACCAGACAGGACGTCTGCCTTTGGAGGATTGGGTCTTGGTTTTATTTGGGATTGCATGATCCATGCATTCCTGAAGGTGTTCATAGAATGTGTTTATAAAGGATTCTATTTTCCACAGGCCGGGGCTTTGAAGGATTTCGGTTTTGAGGCATGTGAAATTTGCTTTAGAGAAGTTTTTCACTGTGGTTTTCTGGGCAGGGGTGGGGTCGGATGTGAATATCCAGTGAGATTAGTTTATGGTCTGATCTTACCAGTGAGGGATACACTTCTGGTCTGGAGCATAGTGTCCCCATGTTGGTGATGATCAGGTCCAGTATGTTTTCCCCTCTTGTGGGAGTGGTAACAAGTTGTTCCATAGCATTTGAGTTTATAAATTCTAGGAACCTTTGGGCTAGGGTGTTGGAGCTAGAGTAATGCTCCCAGTCTATGTTTGGGTAGTTGAAGTCGCCCAATATAATGGTGTTTGGAGAGACCTTCATATTTTCCAGTATTCTCAGGAAGGCCAAGCAGACCGTCTCAAAAAACTCCAGCTTTACTCTGTCACATATCACCTACTCAGAGGCGATCTCTACCTAACATACAAAGCTATGTCAAACCCAGAGCTGCTGGACATTCTCCACTTAAAGAAATCCCAATCCCTCTGAGCTACACACTCTAGGGATCTAAACCTTGTCACCACAATATACAGAACATGCTGGAGGGATAGATTACTGTGCCAGAGACTTCCCATACTCTGGAACAGACAGCCTATATATTATCAAACAAAGCTCCGCATTAGCACTGTTCAAGAAAAATCTTGATGATTGGATGGGAGATAGGAAATTCACCCCTGGGATTACTTCTGTGGCTCTGCTTGACAGGGACACAGGAAAATAATTTTCCTGGGTGGCAAAAGCCAGGGTACCTTTTTGGCTAGGCTTATATAGAACCTATGAACTTATGATAAGGGGACCAATAGGGGTGATGTTCTCAGTCTTAGTGATAAGGGGGACAGTAGGGGTGATGTTCTCATTCTGAGTGATAAGGAGGCCAGTAGTGGTGATGTTCTCAGTCTGAGTAATAAGGGAGGACAGTATGAGTGATGTTCTCAGTCTGAGTAATAAGGGGACAGTAGGGGTGATGTGCTCAGTCTGAGTGATAAGGGGTTAGTGGGGAGGATGTTCCCAGTCTGAGTGATAAGGGGGACAGTGGGGGTGATGTCCTCAGTCTTAGTGATAAGGGAGGACAGTAGGGGTGATGTTCTCAGTCTCAGTGATAAGGGGACAGTAGGGGTGATGTGCTCAGTCTGAGTGATAAGGGGGTCAGTGGGGGTGATGTTCTCAGTCTGACGATAAGGGAGGACAGTAGGGGTGATGTTCTCAGTCTGAGTGATAAGGGGGACAGTAGGGGTGATGTGCTCAGTCTTAGTGATAAGGGAGACAGTAGGGGTGATGTTCTCAGTCTCAGTGATAAGGGGGACAGTAGGGTTGATGTACTCAGTCTGAGTTATAAGGGGGTCAGTGGGGGTGATGTTCTCAGTCTTAGTGATAAGGGAGGACTGTAGGGGTGATGTTCTCAGTCTGAGAGATAAGGGAGGACAGTAGGGATGATGTTCTCTGTCTGAGAGATAAGGGAGTCAGTGGGGGTGATGTTCTCAGTCTGAGAGATAAGGGAGGACAGTAGGGGTGATGTTCACAGTCTCAGTGATAAGGTGGACAGTAGGGATGATGTCTTCATTTCAAACCTCATGGCAACAATGTTAGAATGTTGAATTATCTTAACTAATTATTACTAATCTGAGATATATTTTCACTGTTTGGCCCTGTCTCTTACTCTCACCTAGCCCAGTTTGGAAGCCATGTGGTGTTCGAGCTTTTGATACAGTAAGATGATAAAGTACAGCACAGTCTGATGCAATACCATAAATTAAAAAGAAGATATGGTAGTTCACCCTGTGGTGTATTTAACAAACGTGTTCACTTAAACAGAGAAAAGCTCTGCTAATGTTGCACTATACTTTGTAAAGCTATTGATTGTCAAAGATCAGTGCAAACAAGATTCACAGAATAAAACAAGAATTAACAGAATATGTCACATTATCACATATGACATATAATGTCCACAGAGGTTCATCACTAAAAGAATACAGGGCATAAATAAAATGTCCTATGCAGACCACCTCAAGGCCCAATCCCGGTACTCTGTCTCCTACGGGCTTTTGAGGGGAGATCTATGCCGCTCTAATGAACCTCCTACATATCCACAAAACAAACAGCACCAGAATTACCCATTTTAAAGACTTAAATATTGCCTGTGATATAAAGAGGACCTGCTAGAGAGATAGGTATGTTTCTCAGAAAGTACAATGTCTATGGAACAGGCTCCCAATCCATGTGAAGCAGAGTTCCTTCCTAACTCAATTCAAGTGCAACTTGGACAATTGGATGGGGAACCGAAAATTCATCCCTGGTTTGGCATTTATGTCTCTAATGGACACAGGTAACCTGTAAATGGTTCATCTCCCAGGCCCATGCTTACACTTATCAAGGGTATCAGAACTTGTCAGAGATTTGGAATGCATAGCTAGTTTTAAAAAGGCCCTTGTGGTTGTTAGCCCAGTAAACACCTATGAACTTACGAACCTATGAACATGTCATTTCCACATGTAGCTAAGGACAGAAAACAGCTTGTGTGGGATAAAGATATTCATTCAATATGGCTGATTTCAGACAGGCCATTGCTATAAGGCAAGTTGTTCATAGGTTAATAGGTTCATAGGTAAGTACTAGGCTATTGGCCCTAGGGCCTATATAAGCCTAGCCAAAAGGTACCCTGGCTTTTGCCACCCATGAAAATTATTTTCCTGTGCCACTGTTGAGCAGAGCCACAGAAGTGATCCCCGGGGTGAATTTCCTATCTCCCATCCAATCATCAAGATTTTTCTTGAAGAGTGCTAATGAGGAGCTTTGTTTGATATAGATAGGTAGTTTATTCCAAAGTATGGGAAGTCTCTGGGACAGGAATCTATCACTCCAGCATGTTCTGTTTATTGTGGTGACAAGGTTTAGGTCCCTAGAGCATGTAGCTCGGAGGGATTGGGATTTCTTTAAGTGGAGCATGTCCAACAGCTCTGGGTTTGACATAGCTTTGTATGTTAGGCAAAGATCACCTCTGAGTAGGTGATATGCGACAGAGTAAAGCTGCAGTTTTTTGAGACGGTCTGCGTAGGGCATCTGTTTGAGGCCGGTAATCCTCTTTGTAAGGTATTTCTGTGGCCTTTCCAGTTGTTGTAGATGTCTTGTGAGGTACATACCAAAAGGGGCGTTGTACTGATATGAACTTACAATTAGGATATGACTACATGAAATTGCTGATTGAATATTTTTTACCCCAGGAACATGAATTGACTGAGGATTTGAAGTGTTCCTACACAAATATGTTGAATACTTTCTCTAGTGATATTATCCTTGATAGAATTGATATTTTACATGAACAGATTTTGAGGTATGAAAAACATCTGCAGAGTGGCAAGTTAAAGAAACTTCAGAAAGACTTAACCAATTTCCAGAGTGGGAGGGTCTTCACATGGACCAGACCAACCCAACAAGAGAATGTATGGCCTCCTGAGCTACATGACACACACCCTTCTACAAGGATAATGGAAGAAGATACTAACTTACCAGCAAGACCTATTGAAGTCATGCACTTTTCTAGGTACTGCACTAGAAGCAACCAATATTGCATCCATAGATCATTCCTCTACCTCCAGTAAGGTTGAGAATGTTAACCCTAATACTATAACTAAACCTTTTTTGGAAGAGGAGAGGCAACCAAAGGAACTGCCACTACTTCCTTTTCAATTAAGAGAACCGTTTCCCATCAAGGAGAGATCGAGGAGCCGTGGAAGGAGAGGCAAAGGCCTGAACAGGAAGAATATTCCAACACAGCAGCAGAGATTCACCAGGTTTGGTCCTGAATATATCTGACATTACCTTGACTGAGTCACAATTATCTGTTTTAAATAGAGGGTTATCTTTTATTCCTACCCAGAACACTCATGTTAAAAACTGTTTGGGAAGTCTGATATTGTATGTTCAACTTTTTCCAAACCTAGTATTTTTGTTCCAAAAATGCATCCGGTAGTGGATACTTTTGTTGCAGTATGTGAGGCCAAAATTAGACATATTTTTGCAGATGGGGCTCATTGGGGTCATTATAATCTCAGCACAACTGAAAATCATGCACTTTATGAGTTAAAACATCTATTATCTATTGAAATTAAACCTGCGGATAAAGGGGGAGGGGTAGTAGTACTTAACAAAGATTTTATATCTTTCGCAAATGCTTTTATTATTGAATGATGTTGAAACATATCAGAAAATTACTTCCATACAAGCTAAAGCTATTTCTGATAGAGTGGCTGTGATGATTTTTGACCTGTTGATAGAAGGAAGAATAACAGAGGAATTATTCAAATATTTTATTGTTGACATACCTTTGTATCCCTCCATTTATGAACTACCTAAAGTCCATAAAAACCTCTATACCCCCACGATGAGACCCATCGTCTCCAGCAGAGGATGGAGTACTGAGCCTCTATCCATCTATGTGGAAAAGGCCTTACAACCAGTACTTGAGACCTGTGGCAATGTATTAAAAGACACCAATGCATTTTTGTATAAGCTGTATGATGTAGTTAGGAATACCACAGAACAGTACTTTTTTGTTACTATGGATATCACATCATTATTTACTGTGATCCCCAAAGCTTGGGGCATTGAGAATATCAGGCATCTATTTTTCTCCAAGCAATGTTATTCTAGTGATAAAGTAAATTTGATATGGTCAATGTTAGAAACTATACTGGAGAATAATGTATTTTGCTTTGGTTGTGATATGTACCTTCAGAAGACTGGCATAGCTATGGGGACTCCTTGTGCCAATAGCTACGCCAATCTAGCCCTAGCTGAATGGGAGAGCATCTCTTTCCTGACCAGTCCAATTTTTCAGCCATACCTGAAATGGTATACTTGATCTGTGGATGACGTTTTTCTCCTGTGGACAGGCACACTAGATGAGCTTAATATCTTTATTGAGTTTCTAAATACCACAACATCGTTTCTTAAATTCACTAGTAAAGTGTCTTTAGAAGAAATAGATTTCTTGGATGTTAAACTTAAGAAAAGTGACATCTTAGGCATTCAGACCAGCATATATGGAAAGCGACTAGGAGAAATGCATTGCTGCATAGAAGCAGCATGCACTCTAAATTTGTCAATAAAATGTAGTAAGAGGACAACTTCTCAGAACTATGAGACTGCATAATGATGATGTCCAACTTCAGTCAGCGCTTGATGATTTGGAAAGTGAATTCAAAGATAGAGGTTATTCACATAAGATGTTTTGTACACAGGTATCTGAATTAATGGCAGAAAGGTCCTCCTGAGGTAAACCTTTGTTTATGGATAGAACAGATCATGATATAGGGCATGACCCTAGTGAACAAAATAAACTTAGATTTCCACTCACATATACTGGGGATATTGAAACATTCTGTGATGTATTTAAACGGAACTGGAATATTTTAAAGACCATAGGTGAACTAGATGGATTATCGGATGATACACCCAGGTTTGCTTTTAAGAATAAGAAAAATCTTAAGCGTCAACTATATTACTTGGATAGACAGAATAGCTATAATAAGATGTCACAAAGGAAAGGTACTTATATATGCAGGAATTGCACAGCGTGTCAATATGTGCACTCCTGCTTTAAATACACTCATATGGCTCCAAACTTTGAGATAGTGGCTACACATTACGCTGATTGCAAAACTAAGAATCTTAATATACTTTGCTTTTTGCACGGCATGCAATGCCTACTATGTAGGCAAGACGAATCGTATGCTTAAGGAGTGCATTCAAGAGCATTATAGGGATATCAATAATCATAAAACTACCAGTGTCTTTATAAGCACATTTTGTTTTGGATATGCTATCAGAAAAAGTGGATTCTTAAATTAAATGCATACACACCACCTGGTGTTAATGAAATGGTTTCATATATATGCATATATTTTATTTTGTTTTATTCAGTCCTGTATATATTTTTGTATATATTTATGTTTGCATACTGTCAATCATATATATATATATATATATATATATATATATATGTATATATATATATTATTTCTACTATGTCGTGTTTTAAATACACTCATATGGCTCCAAACATTGAGATAGTGAAGCGTATGCTTAAGGAGCGCATTCAAGAGCATTATAGGGATATTAACAATCATAAAACTACCAGTGCTCTATATAAGCACATAGAACAGGAAGGTAGTTCACATATTTTCAAATTTTTTTGTTTTGGATATTCTATCAGAAGGGAAGAGAGGTGGTGACATTAGGAATCGCACCGAAGCTTTAGAACAAAAGTGGATGTTTTTAGGCACTGTGGTTTCTTAATGACTTGATTCAATTTATAAGGCATTAATTGCTTTATGCATTTAAGCTGAGAAACTGTTTGTTTGGATATAGTCTGATGAACCGACCACAGAGGTCGTGAAAGCACTTACCTTGAGCTCTTCAATAAAGATTTTTTGCATTTTTCATCGAAGCATTATTGTGTTTATCCTGAACAGTCGTGGTGGTTTGGCTCTGCTCTTCTGTAACGTTGTACTCTATAATGGTTCTAATGAGTGACGAGTAGTGGGGAACAATGACCTCCTTTTTCCGAGATGAGAAACCATTTGTGATGAGGTGTGCCACGTAGAAGGATTTCCTAACTAATGTGGTGATGTGATTATCAAAGGAGAGATAACTGTCCACCTGTGTCCCAAGGTCTGTTATCACACTTTCGGTATTAACTAGACTACCGCCTATGTGGGAGTTCATGGGTACAGAGTTTTACCAAAAGGGATGACAATGCACTTTTTGGCATTGAGTTTGAGGCCATGGCTTTGACACTAGGCATCTGTCTAAGCAAGGCCCTTTTGTAGGATGTCCACATCTTTTGGAGTTTTGATTATGGCTCCTAGTTTGCAGTAATCTGCGAACTTCATTAGCCAAAGACATTCTGTGTTAGCCTGTACTTCAGAGAAGTAAATACCAAACAGGAGAGGACCCATGACTGAACCCTGTGGTACTCCATTTGTCACTGGTCTGAAGTTGGATTTGGAGTCTGCTACTTTCACAGTGTGGGTTCTGTCAGTGAGCCAGTTGGCAACCCATCTTGTGACATAGGGATTTATACCTAGTTTAGTGAGTTTATCTATAATTCCAGCGTGGGGGTTGTGTCGAAAGCCTTGGCGAGATCTAGATAGGCTGTGTGAACCACCTTACCCTCATCTACGGCTTTGATGACCACTTCACAGAAGTCTGTTAGGTTTAGGAGACATGATCTGCCTTTTACAAACCCAAACTGGGTGGGGTCCTGAGTTTGGAGATTGCCATTGTCATTGTTTATAAGTTCCATGATGGTACATTCCATAGCCTTGCAGACCAGGCTCGTTAGGCTAATGGGGCAGTAGTTCCCGGGGTCTGTGGTGGCTTCTCCTTTGTGGAGTGGGATAACCATTGCTGTGTGCCATTCAGTGGGCACATAGCCTGAGGTGAGGCTATGGTTGAACATGGTACTTAGGTGGGGTGCCAGTTCATTCTGTAGTTCATGTAGAATGCAGCCTGTGATGTTGTCAGGTCCCATGGATGCTGTGTTCTTTTCTTAGGAGTGTGAGGTTTTTACCTGTGCAGCCATGATTACAGGAACTTTGCATTCTTCCGGTATAGAGGTGGGCCCTTTAGGGGATGAGAGGGGGTAAAATTAGCACTGAACCTATCTGCCAGGATATTGGCAATATCAGTTGGTTCTGTATATTTAGTGCCATTGTGCTGTAACTCAGAGCAGATCTGAGTGTTGCCATTGAGATTCTTGATGTAGCTATAGAATGCTTTGTGGTTGTCTTTAGAATCAGTGGTGATTTTGTTTTCATAACTAGCTTTGGAGGATTTTATGAGGGATCTCAGCTTCTTACTGAGGCTGACCAAGGAGTTCCTCCAATCATGGGATTTTACCCTTTTTTGTGATAGACAAGGTACAAAACAGACAATAAGAATAAAAGCACCAGGAATAAAAAATCAGAGCAGGGAATGTCATATGCTGCACACCTGTAAGAGACAGTTTAAGGCAGTTTTTTAAAAGGTACAAGAACTCTTTATTCGTCTAACAGAAGGATAATGTGTTATTCTGGACTCCATATAAATAAGATGATTAGAATGTGTTGTGATAGTGGTAAGTCACTATTTCTGATATTATAAATTTTAGAGTTAACCTTCAAAGTAGAATTCTGGTCAATATGGCAACTCCTAGAGACACATTTAAGCCTGACATAAATCATGTGTTTCATTATTCATCTGGGCTTTTTATAAACTGGTGTGAGTAGGCAATTTAGAATTATTTGCAAAGCATTAAAGGTTCATTTAGGTTAAACAACAAAACAGCATTCTATCATGCAAGAACTGAGTTAGTTGTTACTCTAGACAATTTATAAGATCTAATTTTTACCATCTGTGGCAGAAAAAGCAGCAACAGAAGGAGGGGTCAGGATGAAGCAACTGATACGTAACTCTCCTACCCCAAGGAAGGGTGAGGGGAAAACCTCATTTCTGGGTGACTTCTGTTGAGGACCATGGGCTTTTGCAGGACATTTCAGGTTTAACACAGGAGGTGGCAATAACATCAAGATGGCACTGTTCTACCTGCCTCCACTGCTGGCAGAATTAAGTGCCTTCTGTGAGGATGACAGATCCCAGGTTCTACTCTCTTCATCATATACTTCACTTCCCAAGTCTAAGCAATGAGCACCGTTATAGGTGACTTCCTGAAGTGGTGGAGAGGGACAACTGGTGGATGCGGGGCTATGCATGCATGAAAGTGATGACAACAGCTTGAGCTCTACAAGGTTGGAAGAAGATTAAGCAAAGAAAAAAACATGGGCAGTAAGCTTTGGCCACACAAGAAAGACATGCTCAGCAAAGCCAGGGTTTAAGAAAAGACAAAAAGTCAATGTTTTAATACAAAGCATTTGCTTTCAGAGCAAACATACCTTCTTCTAAACAGCACTGTTATATTGCACTTACCTCTTATAGTTCACAGCTAGTGAGGGGTTTGATGCTACCGTAGAGGCTGATTCATGTTTAGTAGGATGTAGGTTACAGGGGAATTACCAGCAATAAGTGATCGAAGTATTGTTTTAATTTACAGTATCTTTGTTTATCCTTACACGTTTGCAACAGGCATTTTTTGTCAGTTTCTTAAAAGCTTTGAGGAGTATTTATTCATCTACCTGAAGGACAGTGAGTTACTTTAGAATCCTTATCTGCAAGCAGATGAGAAGATATAACACTGGTGGTAGCTGCCAATTCCTATGGTGTGGCTTCGTAAGTGGACCTCAAAAGTCAATTATGGATGATGCTGTAGGCTGTGCTGGCCTAGCTGATTTGAAGATTTCCTACAAGTCCTCACTGCCACTTATCTCTTATAACTTCTTCGCCCTCCAAACACCCTAGCCTATAAAACTGTATAGCGCTAACAGAAACCTAAGTTTACCCCTAAGACTCCCTTCATGTTCCCTACCCCTAAGAATCCCTTCCCACTATCCAAACCTAAAATTCTCTTTCCATTCCTTAACCTCAAGACTCCATTCTGTTTCTCTGATAAGACACTCTTGTCACTCCCTAATTCTAACCCCCCTGCCAGCACCCTAAATCAAAAATCCCCCTGCCTAATTCCAAGACTGTCTTCTCATTCCCTAACCCTAAGCCTCCCTTTTCACTCCCTAACAGTAAAATACCCTTTCCTAACCCCCCTCCCTAATGGTGGATTACTTCCTCAACTTGCCATATGACAATATTTTCGTATGTATTAGAGTTTAGTTCATAAAAGTGCATTTTTATTTCACTGTTTTTTTCCAATAAATTTTGAATTTCACATCTTTACTGTAATGTTTTACTAATAATGGCTAAGTGAGACAACAAATGCAGCTATGAAGACAAAGGGACCTAAAGATTCAATGCTCAATGTCTTTTTAGTTTTGGGTCTTCGGCGAAATGGTTATGAATTTGGTTGCTAAGTTAATGCAGACCACAAAACTAAGAAAGTAAAAAGGTTTATCTTTATTCTTGACTGAAAAATAAATTAGGTTTTTGGAGAAGAAGTCAACATGTTTGTGGTACACCCAGTAAAAATGAAGAAAGGTATTGAATTTACAAAAAAGGAAGACTTCAGTCACCTTCAGTTTTTGGTATTGCTTTTACTTTCTGCCTGCATCTTGAAGGCTATCATTTTTGCCAGATCCTCAGAATGGGATACAAAGAAGGTGATTTTTGTACCTGGAGAGCCTCTGCCAAAGTCACTGCTTTCTAAACGCATGGTGAAATAAGTTCCCTCATTGATCCCAATCAGGGACCTGATACTGGTCTTTTAAAAATAATTTTGGAAGGTAAATAGCCTTAATCATGAAAAGTCTTCTCAGTCTTCTGGATTTCCAATGCAAGGTACTAATTTCAGTGAGCCAGCTAATATAGCACAGATCTGTGTACACATGCTTACCTTTACAGAAGTTCTCCGGGAAGAAGTCACTGAAAGAGTAATTTTTGTTCGGATAGGTCACTTTAACAATAAGGATACCCTCTCACCATCCCTGTTATTATGAAACAGGTTGAAAAAATTTAATTTCCCAGCTATTCCAATAATTAATGAAGATTCTTTGGCAGTAGTTTCTTAATGCTGCATTGGTGGGAAAATTCCATTTAAAATACTATCATCAAGCAATAATCCATGAGTGGGTGTGGGTATATCAGGATTATAGCCTAGTCTGATCATGAGGTTGCAGCCCCCATAATGAAACCAAGCCAACAGTGGATAAATCCTGATGTACCCACACCCAGTTGTAGATTATTGATATTATACAATAACATTAAGGAAAGAAACAACTTGCTTACCTTACTTAATGTATTTGTATAAGGGTGCTGAAGTGTTCCTCCACATGTTCCCTTCTTTACTGATGAACTACCATGCATATGGAACTTGCATCCCCACACTTCACAGTACATCAGTGTAACGCAGAAGAAGTAATGGATAAAAGAGAATCTCCATTGCTGAGAGACAGCATAAAAACAGAAGGGGAATCAAGTAATCAAATATGTTCTGTTTGTTTATTTGTAAGAATGCACCTGATTTTTCTTCTATTTTGCTCTGTCTCTCAACCCATTCCAATAGAAATTCCATCCTCTCAATGATACTCCAGTGACTGGACTTTACTGATTGGGCTATCCGATCAGCGTACTCATTTCTGAATACAAATGAACCATCATTGCATAATTATGCTTGTAGTATAATCCTGGTCATGTTTGCCAAATATTCATGCTTTAAAACAGAACTCCAACAGATCACGCAAGAATCTTTCTCTTCTGTTGAAAGCTGGCTATTCAACGCCCAACTCCTCCTCAACCCAAATAAGGCCAAACTCTTCATCTTCCAACCCTCAAAATCCACCCCAAACACCCCCCACTTCAACATACAAGTCAAAGACAACACCTCCATTTCACCAACAGCCCACACTAAACTACTTAGTGTACAGATTGGCAACAAACTCAAATTTGACACTCACATAGCACTCACAATAAAAAAGTCCACAAAAAACTGGGTGCCTTATATAGAAACCACCAATACCTCACCAAATCAGCCAGAATCTCTACCGCAACTTCCCCACGAATATCAACCTTACTCTATGCATCACCCATCTTTACAAATCTTGGTCAGACCTAAAGAAACTCGAAGCCTGTTACAATAAAATCACAAAATTTGCCACTGGGACCTCCCACTGCAGTCATTACTGTGTCTCCCTTAGAGACCTAGACTGGCTCGAGCTCCCACAACTCCTACACTTAACCCAACTTTCCTTTGCTCATAAACTTGTAAACCACCCTGTTAGAATCCCATCACTTCACACACTTCTCCAACCTTACCACTCCTCCAGAGCCCTTCACTTCTGCAACAAAAATCTACTCCAAGTCACTAAAGCCAGCAACTCTGTGAGGGAAGCTCTATTTTCCTGGTCCATTTCCAAAATCTGGAACTCCCTTCCCACTACCATAGCTACCCTCCCTTCCTGCAGTCTTTTCAAGACTGCACTTAAAACACACCTAAAATTTCACAGGCTTTGAACTTGTCCAAACCCTGACTAAACCCGCCCCCTATTTCCTACCCCTATTCTACCCCTCTCTCTTTCTCCCTGCATTATTGGATAGAGTTACTCTTCTACCACAACTTAATCTGCCAATTTTATTTTTTGCTATCGACAAGCTATTAATATTCTTATCCTTTAACTGATAGACAGTCGCAGTACGATGAAATACGTCTTGTTCTCTTACGTGTGTAATTAGAACTTACTACTTAAATGTTTACACCTGTTATGGGATATTTTACTCTGGTAAATTTTTTAATACTTGTTTGTCTGTAGCTTTATTATAAGTGTGGAGCTTTTCTCCACTGAAATGTGAGATTGTACTCTTGTATATTTTTGTCATACTTGTTTGTTTGTATCTATTCCATAAATGTGGAGCTTTTCTCCCCAGGCCTCCACTGAAAATGGACATATATCTAGTCTGACTTTCCCAGTCAACAAATATAAAATGAAATAACTAAAATAAAATAAAGTAGCTGTGAATTAGAGTATGGAGTACTGTTTGCACTACTGAAGCCTACTTAACACAAATAAATTTAAAATGTATTATTTGACTATAAAATATAGATGAAGTATCATTGTATTTATCCAACATTGTTTTATTCCTGTTATGCAGTTAAAATTAGTGCTGACAAATAACTGCGAGCTCTGTTGCTTTATTAGATTATGTGTAATCTTCTTAATTAATGGTTTATGGTTAGTATTCTTATGTCTTGGGATTATACTGCAGTTTAAATTAATAGCTATTATTTAAACTATTACTGGGTTATTCTAACAGTAGCACTGGATTATTATACCAAAAAAATATTATTTTATGGTATGTTACTATCCAGAGCTTTTCCTTTTTTAAGAATATTTTTACTTTTTATTTGTTACTACCTGTATCTATTTTGTAGAGTTTCACTTCTTTTAATCAAACACATACTAAACAGCTCTTATTTTGTTTATGTTATTTCACTTACCATAGGACAAAGAAATATATTTTTGCATCTACTTTGGTTGTATCTATATTATATATTTAAAGATTAGTTGATGTATTCAGTGCTATAACTAAGTAAATGCTTCAAATCCTGTCTTCAAACCTTTCTTTTTTTTTTTTTACAAAAATTAATAACTATTTTCTTTAGAGGTATTGGACAATAATGTAACTATGAAAAGTTGAAATAAACTGAGGAAAATATGTAACTATTCTTTCCAGTGCTTATGACTGTTCATCAGAATAAGCTGCAGAGAGCATAGGAAGGACATGTCATTGGTGAAAATAACATAAGAGATGTTAATTATGTGGTAGTATTGCCAGGTGGGAGGCAGAAACACAAACTCTCCCATGTCAATATGATGAAGGATGAAGCCCTACTATTACAGAAACATTCTACCACATTGTCAATGCAGTGGGTTATACAAGGAACCAGAAGGGGATGTGGCGGTATATCTCCTAAGTGGGATTTGAGATGGAACCTCATTGAGTGAGGGAGTACTTTCACAGTAGCTACACAGATTCAAGAAATCTGAGTACTGCTATGTTAGTCTGGGGACTTTGTATCCTGCTTATAGACTACCATGCAAATACAGGAGCTTAACAGCCATTCAAACAGGCTTCTTACAGTATACCTGAACAAATCAAGCAAATTATATGCAAAGAAAAGTAGATGTTAGATCTACGGGAAATCTAAGAATCCAATAGTCACTGCGCTGTTAGTACAAAAAAATGGGAGAAGTAAGTTCTGTGTACACTACAGAAAACCATACTATCACACAAAAGCAATTGTGCACCCCATGCCCACATTAGAGGAAGCTTTAGAGCAGTTTGGTAATGCAAAGTATCTGACCACTATTGACCTAACCTGGACACCTGCTAACTTGCAGTAAGAGGGATGATTCAGCATTTGTCACCTCATTCAGTGGTTTGAAATCACCGAAATGCCTTTTTGGATGAAAAATGCCTCGCACCTTTCCTGATGCTAGTGAATTACTGTAAGCTGGAGACTATGTTCTTGGCTGCATTCATGATATTGTTAGCTTTAATCCATCCTAGCAGGCTCATGCAACATGTCAGAGAGGTGTTAAGCAGATTAAAATGGGCTGGACTGACTACTACAGCAAACAAATGCAGGATGGAATGGCAGAAGTAGCTTACCTTTGTCATGGGGTGAGTGGTGCTAAGTCTGTCCACAGCCTGGCAAAGTAGAGGCTCTCTAGGCATGGCTTGTCCAGTTATCAGACTTCAGGTAAGGGCATTCCTGTAGACAGTGAAGTATTAGAGAATGTTCTCCCTGATTACAATACCATAGCCACACCTCTCATTAAACGTACCCAAAAAAATAGGCCAGATAAAATTATTTGGACACCATCTTATAAGTAACTCAAGGAGGGCTTGAGTAGAACTCCATGCTAGTTATTCCTGATTAAAGACAGGAGTTTATTGTCTTAGTAAATGCGTCAAACCACAGACTGGATGCTGTATTCAACCAGGTTTGTTCAAAGGCAGTTTTTATCTGGCAGTTAGTATAGAGGGGTACGGCTCTGAGCTATTAATGATCTGCTTCCTCTAGTCAAGAGTACAGAGTCTTAGTCCCTCCACCTCTATTTGCCCACTATATGACTCTGAGTGAGCCACTTAACCAGATAGTGCTCCTGGGTCACCATTGAAGATGGACACTTGTGTCCACTGGGCTTACCCAGTGAACAAATGTATAAAAAAGAAGAAAATCTAATCGTTCACCTTAATCATATAATTCAGCCTAGGAAAGAATTATGTAGCTGTGGAAAGGAATGCTTGGAAATAATTTGAGTTCTATAAAAGCTCCATCCCTATCAGTATGGTAGAAAAATCACAGCGGTGACAGATCATGATCCTTTTCATTGGCTACAAAGAATCACTGGGCAGAATAGCAAGCTTCTTAGATATAGTTTACTAGAAAGGCTCACCCAGACTCTGCTACACTTTGCCATGCGAGAAAGGTTAGTTTGCTTTTTATTTGTTGCATTTTGTATTACTTTATTGCCTTTTTCTATTTTGGATACTGTGATTTGTTTTCTTTACCTTGTGTTTTACTTGCATTTTGCTTTTAACTGCATATTAAAACCTGAAAAGAGACCGCAGCTCTGTCACTTGTGAGTCAGGCAGAAATAATTTTCCCACCCTCCGACCCAGTTGCTGTGGTGTTCTTAAACAACATAGTCTTTCTAGTTGCCTGCCCCTTATGTTAATTTGAACATATATCTCATTTCATCTATGCTTTTACTGGCTTGTGTGAGTAAGCACAAAATTATCATTTTGTGAAAACACCCCCCTTCAACTATTTAAATTTATTGGCCATCCTACTGTATTCCATAGTACCAGAATACAAAAGTGACCACCCCTTTTCAATCTATCTTACTGTTTTAAAAATAGTGACTCTCCACTAAAACTTAACTTTTTAGACCGGTAAAATTTGTTACCTACTTTCATATCTAATTCCTCTAGTGCACACTGCAGTGTTTAGGATAAACCATTTTTTTTCAACTTACCTTTAAGCATCTATTGCAAGACCACCAGTTACTGGAGAGCCCATATTCTGCCTCTCAGTAGTCATCTTGGGATTAGTGCTTCTGTTTTCTCTTGGTGAGAGAAGGAGTGCAGTTACATTATTTCCTGGGGACTGGTGATCACCAGAAAGCTTAATGACTGCTTTATAGGTGACAGCTTGGAATCTGTGCTTATATTCTGATCCTGGTGAGAGTAGGAGCAGAGTGCACTGATTCCTGACTCTTTCTGGTTGGAGTCCCTGTGACTAGTACATGCTCTAAAACCTGCTGGAAAGCACCAGGAAGCCTTAAACTGATACAAACACTCAACTCTCCTCGTTAATAATGAGAAATTAATCATAGGCACTAAACAGCCTATAATTGCAAAGGACCTTGCCAAGGTAAGGGAAAATAGTTCTTGTACTTTACAAAAAAAAAACTAATAAAGCACCTAACCAGGCATGTGCAAGGGTCAGCTTCTGGTGATTTCTCCTGTCCACCTGGTGAATCTGGGCATACTGGGGCAGTGTAGCAATTGCCTCATGTACACAGACAACCCACTCCTCCTACCACCCAACACTACAACCTGTGAGAGATGCACTTACATAGCCAAACTGGAAGCAAAGCTCTCTCCAGCCAAGATTGTGCTAGACAATCAAGAGGAGAAGGTTAACACCCGCACTACACCTCAAGCAACACATAGCCCTTCAAAATCCTCACCACCAACACCCACACATAGCAACACTAAACCCACATATGCTGAGGCCCTTAACATTAACCTGCCCAAGCAACAAGGACCTCCGAAGCTGAAACGCAAACAAACACCAATCACAAAGTATCACATAGCTCACAACACCAGTGTGCCACCCAATAACAGCCCCTAAGGCAAGACAATGTACCCAACACATTAGTCATAGGTGACTCTATAGTCAAGCACACTAATATCCCACTCACCAGGCTGAACAAGGAGAAAATTACAGTCAGCTGCCTGTCGGGTGCCAGGATCTGCCACATAAAGCATGCACTTAAGTCACTCCACAACAAGTACAAATATGACTCTGTCATTGTCCATGTTGGAGTGAATGACTTCAGGCGTACCTCCCTGGACTACATGAAAAGTGACATGGAAGAGCTCTCGGATCATGTGGCCGAGGCAGGTATGACCCTAGCCCTGACTTTCATCCTGCCTTTGCCCAGAATGATATCACAGTATAAGGACAAAATGACTGACTTCAACAATTGACTAAGCTTCTAGTGTCATTCAAAGGGGATCCAGTATCTGTCTGCCTGGGCTGACATGAACAACAAACCACAATGCTTTGCCAGAGATGGTCTGCAGCTGTCACCCCTGGGATTCAGGTTACTGACTAAGGCTCTTGCCACCCCTATAGTGCCTTTTTTAGGCAAGGCTCAAAGGACAAAACCACCACCATAACAGGTACAAGTATGCAAAATCTGAAGTTAATGCTACGCAAGGCTAGAAGTCTAAACCTCAAAATGCACTCTCTCGAGGCACTCCTAAAAATGGAGAACATCGATATCTGTGCAAGTAACTGAGACCTAATTCAAGGCTCTAGAGAGCACCCCTGCAATCCTAGGCTACAACTCTTACCACACTTTTCAGCCATCAAACCATGACCGAAACACTAAAGGTGGAGGAGTGTCCATTTTCACCAAGGATATTCACACCTCCAGGCTAGTTGCCTAGCACAATGCATCCGAAATTCTCCAGGTGCAACTAACACTAGGTAAGACTGCAATCCAAATTGTAGCTTGCTACAGATTCTTCCACCATGCCCCAAGATTCTCACTACACCTTTCTAAACATACTGAAAATATTAAGATACAACCAAACACCCTAATACTTGGTGATTTCAACTACCCTGCCATTAACTGGGAAAACTTCTCATGTACTAACACCTTTGCCCAACGGTTCTTGAAATTTATTAATTCCAACGCCCTGGATGAACTAATCCATAGTCCCAACAGGGGCTCTAATATCCTGGACCTGATCATTACCAACATGGGAAATTGATGCTCCACACCAGTGGTCACCCCCTTGTTGGTTAGGTCTGACCATAAGTTAATCATCTTTGACATCCACATCCCACTTCTGGCCCCCAGTAAGGAAAATCCATAAAAAACTTCTCCAAGGCCAGCTTCATGCTACTCAAGTCAGAAGTGACAAACCTCAGGACACTCATGTAGACGGCAACTGAAAGTTTGACTGCCAAATCCTACACTAAAGCACTGTACGAGCACATCCACACATGCATAAATCGTGCCATCCCAAATAGAACCAAGACGCTCTCCTCCAAAAAAAAGAAAGCCAACCTGGTGCCCTCCTGTCATAAAAAAAACTATACAACAGAAAGAAGAAACTGTTGCAGAAAAGAGGAAAATCCCAGGATGCAAAAAACTCCCTTACCAGCCTCAGTAAAAAGCTGAGATCCCTCATAAAATCCTCCAAAGCTAGTTACAAAAATAAAATTGTCAAAGATTCCCAAAGAAAACCACAAGGCATTTTATAGCAATTTCAAGAATCTAAATGGCAATGCTCAAATCTGTTCTGAGCTACAACAGAATGGCATTAAATATACTGATCCCAAGGATATTGCCAATATCCTGGCAGATCGATGCAGTGCCAACTTTACCCCCCCCCACCCCCTAAAGGTCCCATCTCAATACCGAAAGATTGCCATATTCTGGTAATCATGGCCATACAGGTAAAAACGCACTCTCCAAAGCTAAGAATACAGCATTCATGGCACCAGATTACATCCCAGGCTGTGTACTACATGAACTACAAAATGAACTGGCACCTCACCTAAGTGTTATGTTTAATCATAGCCTCATTTCAGGCGTCGTGCCCACTGAGTGGCGCACAGCTACAGTTATCCCACTCCACAAGGGGGAATACATCTTGGATCCTGGGAACTACTGTCCCATCAGTCTGAAGAGCCTGATCTGCAAGGCCATGGAACGTATTATCTTGGAACTTATAAACAAAGACATTGGCAACCTTCAAACACTGGACCCCACCCAGTTTGGGCTTGTGAAGGGCTGATAGTGTCTCCTGAATCAGACTGACTTCTTTGAATCAGTCTCCAGAGCTGTGGACAAGGGTAAGGCAGTCCACACAGCCTATCTGGATCTTGCCAAGGCCTTTGACACCATCCCCCACTATGGAATCATAGATAAACATACTAAGCTGGGCATAAATCCCTACATCACTCAATGAGTTGCCAACTGGCTTGCTGACAGAACCCACACTGTAAAAGTAGCTGACTCCAAATTCAGCTCCAGACAAGTGACAAGTGGAGTATCTCAGGGTTCAGTCCTGGGACCGCTCTTGTTTGGCATCTACTTCTCTGAAGTACAGGCCAACACTAAGGGACTCTGGCTAACAAAGTTCGCAGATGACTGCAAACTGGGAGCCATTATTGAATCCCCAAATGATGTGGATATTCTACAAAAAGGCCTTGCAGTAACAAATGCTTGGTGCCAGAGCCATGGGCTCAATGCCAAGAAGTGTATAGTTATCCCCTTTGGGAAAAACCATGTACCCATGAATTACCACATAGGTGACAGTACACTAAACACCAAAAGTGTGATAAGAGACTTAGGAACACAGGTGGACAGTGCACCACAACAGTCAGGAAATCCTTCTATGAAGCACACCTCATCACTAAGGGCTTTTCTTCCAGAAAAAAGGAGGTCATTGTCCCACTGTACTTATCCCTCATTAGACCCATCACAGAGTACAATGCCCCATTTGGTATGTACCTCACAAGACATCTGCAACAACTGGAAAGGCCACAGAAACACCTCACTAAAAGAATCACAGGCCTAAAGCAGATGCCATATGCTGACCAACTAAAAAAACTCCAGCTATTCTTGTCTACTCAGAGGCGATCTCTGCTTAACATACAAGGCCATGTCAAACCCAGAGCTGCTGGACAAGCTACACTTAAAAAAATCCCAATCCATCAGAGCCACACACTCCAGGGACCTAAACCTTGTTATCATAATGAACAAAACATACTGGAGGGATAAGTTCCTGACCCAGAGACTCCCCATACTCTGGAATAGACTGCCCATACATGTCACGCAGAGCGCCTCCCTGGCCCTCTTCAAAAGGAACCTTGACAATTGAATGAGAGATAGAAAATTTACCCCGGGGGTTACGTCAGTCACCCTGCTAGACAGGGGTCTTGGGAAGTAAATATTGTGGGAAGAAATAGCCAGGGAATTGTTATGGCTAGGCTTGTATAGCCCTAGGGCCGATAGCCTAGAGCCAACCTATGAACCAACCTATGTCTGAAATAGAACCTCATGTCCATCCAACCAAGGAGGACAGACAACAATACAAATGTAGATGTCCTTTCAAGGCAAAGAACTGTGCAGTATGACTTCTGGGATAAATTCTCTTACCCTCCAAATTTTGTTTCTTGAAGGTTGCTCAACAAAGCTTACTTGAGTCTTGGAAGGTGGAGAAGTAAAAAAAGCTTTACAAAACTAGGAAAAATACAACCATTCTTTCATAAGAGAAATATAGAAGTAAAGGTTGCACTAACTCTGAATTAAATTACTAAAAATGTAAGTAATTCTAAGATAAAAAAACAAGTTGCATTATACTTGCCTTATTAGTAAATCATCATCATTACTATCATCAACCCTCATCTTCCCATCTCTACATCAGGTCAGGGTGTTACATCAACTGACTACACCTATCTCTACAGCAATGATTGCCTGTCACAGATGCTATTTCACCCAATTTATCCATTTTTGCTGGACATCCTCATCTCCTATTGCCTTGTTCCTGTCTCTCTGAAATCTTCTTTTTACAAATTGCCCTCTGCTTACCTGCACATGTTACTTAACCACTGTAATCTGGTTTTCTTGACTTTCTCTACAATCAGGGCTGCTTTGACTTTTGCTACAATGTTGTCATTTCTTCATGTGTGACACACTAACCCACGCACGTTCAAGCTTGCACAGCCCAACAACAGAACAGGAACAAACAAAAGCCAGCAAACGGTCCCCAAGGCTTTATTGTTTTAAATATAGTGTCGAAGACACTAAATCACACTCTCATCACCATGAATGTAGAAAATACATGCCTCAAACTAGTTTCGGTAGAATACCTTCTTCAGTGAGGAAAAGTAACTTTCATGACTCCATTCAACAGACTCCATATTTATATAATTGCTTAGCCAATAAACAAATGGCTAGCAATAAACTATTAACATAAATTAAACAGACATTTTTTAACAAAAAATGCACTTCCAAAAAAACTTAAATTGTACATAAAAATACACAAACTGTGCATAAATAATGCCAGATTCACATAATATTATGACCAAAATATGGTATTAGATACCCTATAAATATATATTGTAATTTATAAGTGGTCATTTAATCCAGGTGGAAAAAGGGCTCCCAAATGTATGATCCAATATTTTTCTTTCTTACTAAGGATACTCTGCCAACCTAACTGATTTTGTCTATTTCCCTGTACTTTATCAATGACAGTGAATATAAATTTGGCAGATGAATGCTTAATAGTATGTTGATACAGGGCATTACTAATTTTGTGATTGCGAATATCACTACGATGTTCTCCTATTCGAATTCTAAGGGACCGTGAGGTTTTGCCAACATAAAAAGCCCGACAATGGCATGTAGCTAAATAGATCACCCAACTAGTTGAACAATTTGCAAATATACGAATATCAAATATCTTACTAGTATTGGCACTGGAAAATTCTTTATTTTTATTAATACTTCCACATGAGGTGCAATGGCCACAAGGGAAGGTCCCCAAAAGCTCATCCCCTGTGATAGTAAGTTGTCTATATGTTGCACCTCCACTATCCCGATGTTTATAATGGGAGAATAACATACCCAGAGTTTTGCCCCTCCTGTAAGAAATTGAGCATTGTTCAGTCAATATATGACGAAGATGATCATTTGCCATAAGTATGTTCCAATTATTGTTCAACACATTTCTAATAAGTTGGTGATTTTTCCCAAAAGTAGTGATGAATCTAATGGTATCTCCCTGAACACCATCCTTCTTTTGATATTGTAAAAGATCTGATCTCTGCTGTTGATCAGTCCATATTCTGGCTCTAGAAATGTCCCTATATGGATAGCCTCTATCCAAAAATCTCCTATTTAGATCACGTTTAGCATCTTCATAATCTAGAGGAGATGAATTAATACGCTTGATATGTAAATACTGTGATTTTGGGATGTTGCGGATGGTATGACGTGGGTGCATACTTGAGGAATGAAGTAACGTATTAAACTGTGGATATTTCCTATGTATTTTTGTATTTAGGGTATTGTCCTCATTACGATATACCGTGACATCCAAAAAGTCTATAGTAGACTTATGATATGTTACTGAGAATTCAATACCCCAAATATTGCTGTTCAGGTGTTCTACAAATTCCATCAAATAATCTGCATCCGCACGCCACACCATCCAACAATCATCAAGATAGCGTCTCCAAATGTCCATCTCCTCTAAATAGATATTATGCATGGGATCATATATAAGGCATTCCTCCAGGTATGCCATAAAGAGGTCAGCATATATAGGGGCAAAGGAAGCCCCCATAGCTGTACCTCTTAGTTGCCAATAGCAATCACCCTGGAAGAAGAAAACATTCTTATTAAGGACATGCTCAGAAATGCATACTAATAAGGTATTGAAGCCAGGTGGATAGAGATCAGATCTTTGAAGCCAATAATCTAACGCCTGTAGGCCAGCCCAATGGGGGATGCTCGTATACAGAGATTTCACATCTAAAGTACACATTATCCATTCTGGATCTAATTGTGTATCAGCAATGATGTTCAAAAATTCTGTTGTATCCTGTATACGAGCCCTAACCATGGGCAAAAGTGGCTTGAGGTATGATGTTAGGAAAACCGATAAAGGTTCTGTAAGGGATCCATGTCCAGACACAATGGGTCTCCCAGGGGGGGGCAGTGATGGATTTGTGGATTTTAGGTAACAAATACAGAATCTGTTTTTGTGGATCACTGACTTGAAGATTTTGAGCAGTCTTTTGTGAAATAATTCCTTCTTGTACAGCCTCTTGAACAAATAAATCAATGTCTTGTTTGAACCTGGAGGTCGGATCTATCCCCATTTGCATGTAACACTGGGTATCTGACAATTGTCTCAATTCTTCCTGTACATAATAATCAGTGTTCAAAACAACCACTGCACCCCCTTTGTCCGCTTGAATAATAACAATTTTATGATTTTGTCTCAATTCTAACAAAGCTTGTCTCTCCAAGGAGGTGATATTATCATGTGCTATATTAGTATTAAAGTGTGGGAAATGCAAGTCCCTCAATACAGCTTGTTGGAAGATCGGGAGAAATTAATTGGAGGCACTAAACAGCCTATAATTGCAAAGGACCTTGCCAAAGTAAGGGAAAACAGCTCTTGTACTTTACAAAAAAAAAACAAATAAAGCACCTAACCAGGCATGTCCAAGGGTCAGCTTCTGGTGATTTCTCCTGTCCACCTGGTGAATCTGGGCATACTGAGGCAATGCAGCAATTGCCTCATGTACACAGACAACCCTCTCCTCCTACCACCCAACACTACAACCTGCTTGAGATGCACTTACATAGCCAAACTGGAAGCAAAGCTCTCTCCAGCCAAGATTGTGCTAGACAATCAAGAGAAGAAGGTTAACACCCGCACTACACCTCAAGCAACTCATAGCCCTTCAAAACCCTCACCACCAACACCCACACATAGCAACACTAAACCCACATATGTGGAGCCCTTAACATTAACCTGCCCAAGCAACAAGGACCTCCGAAGCTGAAACGCAAACAAACACCAATCACAACCAAAGTATCATATAGCTCACAACACTAGTGGGCCACCCAACAACAGCCCCTAAGGCAAGACAATGTACCCAACACTTTAGTCATAGGTGACTCTATAGTCAGGCACACTAATGTCCCACTCACCAGGCTGAACAAGGAGAAACTTACAGTCAGCTGCCTGTCGGGTGCCAGGATCTGCCACTAAAAGCATGCACTCAAGTCACTCCACAACAAGTACAAATACTACACTGTCATTGTCCATGTTGGAGTGAATGACTTCAAATGTACCTCCCTGGACTACATGAAAAGAGACATGGAAGAGCGCTCGGATCATGTGGCCCAGGCAGGTATGACCCTAGGCCTGAGTAGCATCCTGCCTTTGCCCAGAATGATACCACAGTATAAGGACAAAATGACTGACTTCAACAATTGGCTAAGCTTCTGGTGTCATTCAAAGGGGATCCAGTATCTGTCTGCCTGGGATGACATGAGCAACAAACCACAATGCTTTGCCAGAGATGGTCTGCACCTGTTGCCCCTGAGATTCAGGTTAGTGGCTAAGGCTCTTGCCACCCCTATAGTGCCTTTTTTTAGGCAAGGCTCAAAGGACAAAACCACCACCATAACAGGTACAAGTATGCAAAATCTGAAGGTAATGCTACGCAAGGCTAGAAGTCTAAACCTCAAAATGCACTCTCTCAAGGCACTCCTAAAAATGGAGAACATCGATATCTGTGCAGTAACTGAGACCTGATTCAAGGCTCTAAAGAGCACCCCTGCAATGCCAGGCTACAACTCTTACCACACTTTTTGGCCACCAAACCAGGACCGAAACACTAAAGGTGGAGGAGTGTCCACTTTCACCAAGGATATTCACACCTCCAGGCTAGTTGCCTAACACAATGCATTCAAAATTCTCCAGGTGCAACTAACACTAGGTAAGACTGCAATCCAAATTGTAGCTTGCTACAGATTCCCCCACCATGCCCCAAGATTCTCACTGCACCTTTCTAAACATACTGAAAATATTAAGATACAACCAAACACCCTAATACTGGGTGATTTCAACTACCCTGCCATTAACTGGGAAAACTTCTCGTGTACCAACACCTTTGCCCAACGGTTCTTGAAAGTCATAAATTCCAACGCCCTAGATCAACTAATCCATAGTCCCACCAGGGGCTCTAATATCCTGGACCTGATCATTACCAACATGGGAAATCAATGCTCCACACCAGTGGTCACCCCCTCTTTGGTTAGGTCTGACCATAAGCTAATCACCTTTGACATCCACATCCCACCTCCACCCACCCCAGTAAGGAAAATCCATAAAAAACTTCTCCAAGGCCAGCTTCATGCTACTCAAGTCAGAAGTGACAAACTTCAGGACACCCATGCAGATGGCAACTGAAAGTTTGACTGCCAGATCCTACACTAAAGCACTGTACGAGCACATCCACTCATGCATAAATTGTGCCATCCCAAATAGAACCAAGATGCTCTCCTTCAAAAAAAGGAAACCAATCTGGTGGTCTCCTGTCATAAAAAAAACTATAAAACAGAAGGAAGAAACTGTTGCAAAAAAGAGGAAAATCCCAGGATGCAAAAAACTCCCTTACCAGCCTCAATAAAAAGCTGGGATCCCTCATAAAATCCTCCAAGGCTAGTTATGAAAATAAAATTGCTAAAGATTCCCGAAGAAAACCACAAAGCATTCTATAGCTATTTCAAGAATCTAAATGGCAATGCTCAGATCTGTTCTGAGCTACAACAGAATGGCATTAAATATACTGATCCCAAGGATATTGCCAATATCCTGGCAGATCGATTCAGTGCCAACTTCACCCCCCCTCCCCCCCTAAAGGGCCTATCTCAATACCGAAAGATTGTCAAATTCCAGTAATCATGGCCATACAGGTAAAATCCGCACTCTCCAAAGCTAAGAATACAGCATCCATGGCACCAGATTACATCCCAAGCTGTGTACTACATGAACTACCAAATGAACTGGCACCTCACCTAAGTGTCATGTTTAATCATAGCCTCACTTCAGGTATCATGCCCATTGAGTGGCGCACAGCTACAGTTATCCCATTCCACAAGGAGTGATCCACCTTGGATCCTGGGAACTATTGTCCCATCAATCTGACGAGCCTGATCTGCAGGGCCATGGAATGTATTTTCTTGGAACTTATAAACAAAGACATTGGCAACTTTCAAACACAGGACCCCAGCCAGTTTGGGTTCATGAAGGGCTGATAGTGTCTCCTGAACCTAATTGACTTCTTCGAATCAGTCTCCAGCGCTGTGGACGAGGGTAAGGCAGTCCACACAGCCTATCTGGACCTCGCCAAGGCCTTTGACACCATCCCCCACTCTGGAATCATAGATACACTTACTAAGCTGGGCATAAATCCCTTTGTCACTCGATGGGTTGCCAACTGGCTTGCTGACAGAACCCGCACTGTAAAAGTAGCCGAATCCAAATCTAGCTCCAGACAAGTGACAAGTGGAGTATCTCAGGGTTCAGTCCTGGGACTGCTCTTGTTTGGCATCTACTTCTCTGAAGTACAGGCCAACACTAAGGGACTCTGGCTAACAAGGTTTGCAGATGATTGCAAACTGGGAGCCATTATTGAATCCCCAAATGATGTGGATATTCTACAAAAAGGCCTTACAGAAACAGATGCTTGGTGCCAGAGCCATGGGCTCAAGCTCAGTGCCAAGAAGTGTATAGTTATCCCGTTTGGGAAAAAATATGTACCTGTGAATTACCACATAGGTGGCAGTACACTAAACACCAAAAGTGTGATAAGAGACTTAGGAACACAGGGGGACAGTGCGCCACAACACTCAGGAAATCTTTCTATGTAGCACACCTCATCACTAAGGGATTTTCTTCCAGAAAAAAGGAGGTCATTGTCCCACTGTACTCATCCCTCATTAGACCCATCACAGAGTACAATGCCCCGTTTGGTATGTACTTCACAAGATATCTGCAACAATTGGAAAGGCCACAGAAACACCTCACTAAAATAATCACAGGCCTAAAACAGATGCCCTATGCTGACCGACTAAAAAACTCCAGCTATACTCTGTTGCATATTGTCTACTCAGAGGTGATCTCTGCTTAACATACAAGGCCATGTCAAACCCAGAGCTGTTGGACAAGCTACACTTAAAGAAATCCCAATCCATCAGAGCCACACACTCCAGGGACCTAAACCTTGTTATCACAATGAACAAAACATACTGGAGGGATAAGTTCTTGACCCAGTGACTCCCCATACCCTGGAATAGACTGCCCATACATGTCAAGCAGAGCACGTCCTTCGCCCTCTTCAAAAGGAACTTTGACAATTGGATGAGAGTTAGGAAATTTACCCTGGGGATTACATCAGTCACACTGCTAGACAGGGGTCTAGGGAAGTAAATATTGTGGGAAGAAATAGCCAAGGAATTGTTATGACTAGGCTTGTATAGGCCCTAGGGCCGATAGCCTAGTACCAACCTATGTCTGAAATAGAACCTCATGTCCATCCAACCAAGGAGTACAGACAACAACACAAATGTAGATGGCCTTTCAAGGCAAAGAACTGTGCAGTATGACTTCTGGGATAAATTCTCTTACCCGCCAAATTTTGTTTCTTGAAGGTTGCTCAACAAAGCTTACTTGAGTCTTGGAAGGTGGAGAAGTAAGAAAAGCTTTAGAAGACTAGGAAAAATACAACCATTCTTTCATAAGAGAAATGTAGAAGTAAAGGTTGCACTAACTCTGAATTAAATTACTAAAAATGTAAGAAATTCTAAGATTAAAAAAAAACAAGTTGCATTATACTTGCCTTATTAGTAAATCATCATCATTACTATCATCAACCCTCGTCTTCCCATTTCTACATCAGGTCAGGGTGTTACATCAACTGACTACACCTATCTCGATTCAGAGACACTCTTCTACCATCTACAGCAATGATTGCCTGTCACAGATGCTATTTCAGCCAATTTATCCATTTTTGCTGGACATCCTCATCTCCTATTGCCTTGTTCCTGTCTCTGTGAAATCTTCCTTTTACAGATTGTCCTCTGCTTACCTGCACATGTTACTTAACCACTGTAATCTGGTGTTCTCGACTTTCTCTACAATCAGGGCTGCTTTGACTTTTGCTACAATGTTGTCACTTCTTCATGTGTCCCACAGTGTGCCCCCTACTGCCCATATCAGACACTTCATCTCCATCACCTTAAGCTTCCTCAGCTGGCCTGCCTTCACTGTCCAGGTTTCTGTGCTATGCAGAAGCACTGATTGCACCAGTGTTTTGTACAGCTTGCTTTTCTACTCCTCTGGCATTCTTCTGTCACACATTGTCCCAGCACTTTGTGCCAGTTGGCTGCAGTACTTCTGTTTTCTAGGTTTGACCTCCTCAGTCAGACGTTCCTTCTCATCAACCACCCCTCCCCGATACTTAAAGCTGTTAAATTGTTCAATTATTTTCTCTTCTATCTCAATTTTCATCTTCTTCTGAGTTCCCCCATTTGATGCCATGGCAGAGTTTTGGCTGTGCTCAGTTTCTTCCCATGTGTGTTCATAGGTTCATAGGAAGTTACTAGGCTAACGGCCTTGGTGCCTTTACAAAATTAGCTGTGTTATACCCTTGTTCCCTAATTTACCTTAGTTAGATGGTCATTATTCGCAGAGCAAGTCTATGATCAGCACCAACTGCCCCTGTCCATGAGGCCCCCCGATGTGATTTACGGTTTCCCGTCCAATTGCTTAGGTTGTGCTTGAATAGGTTTATTGAGGAGCTCTACTTCATGTGAACTGGAAGTTTATTCCAGAGGAATGGCAATGTCTGGGATATATCTATCTCTCCAGAATGTTCCATTAATGTCACAGGCTAGGTTGAGATCCCTGGAGCGAGTGAGTCTTGTCCCATTTGATTTGCGGATGTGCAGCATTTCCATTAGGGTAGGAACAGAGACTGCTCTGTAGGCCAGGGACAAGTTGCCTCTCAGCAGCCTGTAGGATATGGAATACAGTGACAAGACTTTCAGTCTTTCCATGTAGGCCATGTTTTGGAGGCCCTGAATTTTCTTGGTAAGAAACCTCTGTGGTCTCTCCAACTGCTGCAGGTGTCTAGTGAGGTACATGCAAAAGGAAGCATTGTACTCTATTAATGGTCTGATGAGGGTTGAGTACATAGGATTTATAACATCCTTAGTCTTGGATGTGATGCCCTTACTTATGAGATGCACAATGTAGAAGGATCTCATTACCACTGTGGACACATGGTGATCAAAGTTTAGATTGCTATCAACCTGTGTTCCCAAATCTCACACCACTGGGTTTGAGCTTGGGGGGGTGCTGCCAATACTGTAATTTGCAGTGAGTTCCTCTTTGCCAAAGGGGATAATAATGCACCTTTTGCATTTAGTTTTAATCCATGGCTTTGCCACCAATCATTTGTCTGTGCTTGCCCCTTTTGTACTATGTTAAAATTGTTTGGGAACGATTGCACCCAGTTTGCATTCATCAGAGAACTTGGTAAAACATAAGCCATCTACTTTCACCTGGACTTCTGAGAAATAGATTCCAAACAGTAGATGCCCCAGCACAGATCCTTGTGGTATGCCACTGGTAACTTGTACACTGGTAGAGGTGGAATCCTCAGCTGTGACAGTATGCATTCTGATAATGAGCCAGTTGGCTACCTATCTAGTGATGTATAGGTTAATCCCCAGCTGGGAGAGTTTCTTAATGATACCCAAGTGGGGGATTGTGTCAAAAACCGTGGCTAAGTCAAGATAAGCAGTATGTACTGTTTTGCAGGGCTTTGGTGACATTCTCAACTAACACCACAAAACCAAGTTCAAAACAGAGAACCAAAAAGTGTCCAGACCAGTGGTAAGAAAGTTTTGAATCACCAAATACATTTCATAAAATGAGGAAACACAAGAAAGCCTCGAGTAAAATAAGCAAAGTAATTAAAAAAGAAACATTTATTAGGCACACTTAGTGCTTTCATCCCTCTAATGCCTCGGGACAGAATAAAAAACACTTCCTCCTGAATTCATTGTATAAATACTCAACTGAAAAGAACACCATGTCCACAGTTAGTCAATCCCTTAGAAATTTAAAGCAACAGGACCATTGAAATTCACATTGTTACATTACTAAAAAGTACCTGTTAAAAAGTACACATCAAAATTCATTGTAACCTAATATTTATCACAAACTCCATATTAAGGTTAAAAACTCTAAAAACGTTCTTTCATATTTGTACGAGCACCTAAGATGTTTACCATCTCAAGTGTTTATTGTCTAATAGCGTAATGTCTTCAGTTGTAAACAACAGGTAAGAGATGTGGACTAACTGAGACTATAAGGCCTAGTAGCATTGGTCTTAAGTTGCCACTCAAGTTCCCTAAATTCCAAACTTACGTTTTTTGAAGAAGATCACCAGATTCAGTAAGCATGATCTACCCTTAATGAAGCCAAACTGGGTGGGGTCAAGAGTTTGAAGGTCACCTATGTCCTTATTGATAAGGTCTATGATGATTCTTTCCATGGCCTTGCAGATAAGGCTGGTTAGGCTTATGGATATACAGTTCCTAGGGTTGGTTGATGGATCCCCTTTGTGCAAGGGGATTACTGTTGCTGTTCTCCATTCTGCTGGAAAGAAAACAGTGCTCAGGCTGAGTTTAAAAAGAGTGCCAAGTGATTCCACTAGGTCTTGTTTTAGAATGTTTAGTAAGCAGCCTGGGATGTTATCTAGTCCCATACAGGCCATGTTTTTAGCTTTGGAGAGTATGGATAAGACCTGCTGTTTGGAGATACTAGGTAGAGGACTGGTGTCAGGTATGCTTTGGGGTATGGCTGGTAGGGACAGGGGGCTGAGGTTTGCACCAAATCTGTCAGCTAGCAGGTTGGCAATTTCCTCAAGTTCAGTATGAGAGGTATCGTTCACTATAAGTTTGGCACACAGTTGGGCATTCCCTTTTAGATTTTGGATGTAGCTAAAGAATACCTTATGGTTATCATTAGCTAGGGATGCTAATTTACCTTCATAACTTTCTTTAGAGGACTTTACAAGATATCTGATTTGCTTGTTCAAGCTCTGGAGGGTATTCTACTTATGCTGATTAACGTCCTTCTTGTTCATAGGTTCATAGGTCCATAGGTTCATAGGTTCATAGGTTCATAGGGTCATAGGGTCATAGGGTCATAGGACAATAGGTTCATAGGGTCATAGGTTCATAGGTCCATAGGTTCATAGGTCCATAGTTTCACAGGTCCATAGGTTCATAGGGTCATAGGGTCATAGGTTCATAGGTGTGTTCTAGGCTAATGGCCCTGGAGCCTTTACAAGGCTAGCCCATAAGATTACCCTGGCATTGTGCCACCCAACCTTAGTTCCCAGTGCCTCTGTTGAGTAGAGCTACTGGAGTGATCCCTGGGGTGAACTTTCTATTTTCCATCCACTCATCATGATTTCTCTTGAAGAGGGCCAGTGAGGTGCTCTGTTTGACATGTATGGGAAGTCTATTCTATAGCATGGGCAGTCTCTGTGTTATGAACCTGCCCCTCCAGCACATTCTGTTGATTGTGGTAATGAGGTTGAAGTCTCTGGAGCGTGTAATGCGAAGGGATTGGGATTTCTTTAGATGTAGCATTTCTAACAGAGTTGAGTCAAACAGAGTTTGCTTCTGAGTAGGCAATATGAGACAGATATTGTTCTTAGACATTAGTTCTTCCTTTTGTTATATAACCTATTTATACTTGAGGTCCACCAGGGTAGTCTGTTTTTTTTGGGAGGACCTTGTTTTGATCCGGTCAGGTACAGGCCAGTCTGTACAGTTGTTTAGGTGGTTATAAAGGTCATTTGTGTACTACTCTGCATAAGAGTCATTATACGCTGTGTTAGCTGGGGTTTTGAAAGTTGTTATACAATTGCCTAGTGGGCTGTAGTTTGCTTTGGAGAAATCTTTCAGTTTTTTTTTTGCTCCTGTGGGGGTGTCAGGTCTGATCATTACTTCAAACAAGACAGATTTATGGTCTGACCATACCAGGGAGGGCAACACACAGTGGATAGTGCACTTATTCCCCCCCCCCCCCATGCTGGTGAGTACTAAGTCTAGGACATTTGAGCCCCTTGTGGGGGAGCAGACTATCTGTTCAAGGCATTTGTACTGACGAAGTTAAGCAACCTCAGGGTGAGCATGTTTGTGCTTGTGTATGTCGTACAATCGATGAAAGGATAGTTGAAATCTCCCATGACACAAGTGTTTGGTTGTATAGTGAGTGACTGTAGTAAGTCCAGGTAGACAGTATGCTACTCTATGTTCATGGTGGGGAACCTGTAGCTGGCAATGATGTGGTAGGATGCTTTACCTATAGTTAGTTGGACCTTGAGTAGCTCAAGACAGTCATACTATTTAACCAGTTTCAAGGTGTATTTGGCTTTAATGAAGATGGATACACCGCTACCTTTATTTTTTTTCACACTCGTTTTTGGGTCTGAACATGTGGAAGGCATTGTAACCTGGCAAAGCTGGGGTGCACCATGTCTCAGTGACTGCACAGAAATCAGCATCTTCCAAGGTGAGGAGTGCCTTCAGGGAGTGCAGTTTCCTGTTTAGGCTCCTAGCATTAAGCAGCATAACCTTGAGTTTATCCTGAGTGGATTTTTTTACATCAGAAATTTTGTTGTTTTGACATTACTTAAAAAAAGGCACTACAGGGGAGGCAAGTGCCTTTGCCAGTATCCGAAATTCTAGAGGAGACAGGTGAAAACCATCTATGGCAAAGCAGTGTGGTCTGTCAACCATGTCTTCCCAGGCTGACAGTTACTGGGTCTCCCTGGATTAACACCAGAAGCTAAGCCAATTGTTGAAGTCAATTCATTTTTTGTCTATATTGTTGCATCATCCTGGGTCGACGTAGAATGCTGTTTAGGGGTAGAGCCATACCTGCCTGGGACACATAATCTGGGCATTTAAGTCATGTCTTTCTCATTACATAGTCCAGAGAAGTACATCTCAAGTAATTCACCCCAAATGTGCTATGACAGAATCATAATGGTAATTGTTTTTCAGTGACTTGAGTGCATGTGTGATTTGATGGATCCTGCCACCTGACAGGCTGCAAATCGCAACCTTCTCTTTGTCTAGTCTAGTGAGGGGGACATCTGTGTGTCTCACTATGGAGTTGCCTATGACCAGGACATTTGGTTTGGAGGCATTTTGCCTTAAGGGCTTATTTGCTGAGACACTGGTGTGTGTGTGTGCTGTTATGTGTAGTGGATTGTATTTGCTTTACAGTGTGTGCAAGTAGTTTACGCTTAGGAGGTGGTCTCTGATCCTTTGGTAGGCTTCTGGTGAGTACCTCCAAGCATGTGGGTTTATGTTATGTGACCTTGTTTTGGGTGAGAAGTGATGTGTGTGTGCTGACAACCTGTTTGATGTTTGGTTTGTTGTTACGTGTGAGAATTGATTCCAAATTCATAGTATAATTACATCTCTCACGTATTGTACTTGTTTGTTTCAGGAGTAAGTGGTTGTCAGTTTTAGGATTATGTGGTTGTCAGTTTTAGGAGTATGTGGTTGTCAGACCACTTCAGGTTTGCATTCTTGTCTCCCATCATTTACTGAAGTTTCTGTTCAAAATCTGCTTGTAGTACCACATTGTCTGAATACAGCAGCTTTGTTGATCTGTCCACTCTGTCCTCTCTGAACTGCATGCTAATGTAGTCTAACACTAGTAGAAACAATATTGCACCCACAGTTGAGCTATGATTGACATAATTTGTACTGGGAACCCCTCTGTGAGTCTGGAGATTCCTCCCACTTGTGTCATTGGGTCCTTATACACAAACACATGCCCTGCACTAACTCTACCAATGTTTCTGGAACTTTAAACTATCCATCATAAGACTGCAGAAATAATTTTTCTTGGGACATTGTCACATGCTTTCTCCAAGGCTAAGAATGCTTGATTGGACTCTTTCCTCATCTCCAGCTTCTTCACTATCTGCCTCGCTGCAAGCAATGGTTTGCTCATACTATATCCAAACCAGAATCTGAAGTGTTAGTTTGCCATCTTAATTCCTACTACTCTGCATATTTATCAGTCACCTTCTCCAGCACATTCACGCAGTATGACAGGGGTTTGATACCTCTGTACTGCCCACCTTTGTTCTTGTGCAATGGCACAAGTGTCCTTATTCTCCAGTCATCTGGGGGATGTCTTTCTCTCCACACTGCTAGGATTACCCTAAGGATCCACTGTCCCACAGTGCATGTAACATCTTGGTCATGTCTGCCAGAACATCATCTGTGCCTGCTGCTTCCCCTGACTTCATTTTCCTTAGTGCTATCATATCTGCTGAGACCCCATCTGCACCTGTTGCTGTCCCTGACATTCCTTAGTGCTATCATATCTGCTGTGACCCCATCTGCACCTGCTGCTGTCCCTGACATTCCTTAGTGCTATCATATCTGCTGTAACCCCATCTGCGCCTGCTGCTGTCCCTGACATTCCTTAGTGCTATCATATCTGCTGTGATCCCATCTGTGCCTGCTGCTGTCCCTGACACTCCTTAGTGCTATCATATCTACTGTGACCCCATCTGTGCCTGCTCCTTTCCCTGACATTCCTTACTGCTATCACATCTGCTGTGACCCCATCTGCGCCTGCTGCTGTCCCTGACGTTCCTTACTGCGACCATATCTGCTGTGACCCCATCTGCGCCTGCTGCTCTCCCTGACATTCCTTAGTGCTATCATATCTGCTGTGACCCCATCTGCGGCTGCTGCTGTCCCTGACATTCCTTATTGCTATCATATCTGCTGTGACCCCATCTGCGCCTGCTGCTGAACCCAACTTTACTTTTCTTAGTGCTATCATATCTGCTGTGACCCCATCTGCGCCTGCTGCTGTCCCTGACATTCCTTAGTGCTATCATATCTGCTGTGACCCCATTTGCACCTGCTACTGTCCCTGACATTCCTTAGTGCTATCATATCTGCTGTGACCCCATCTGTGCCTGCTGCTGTCCCTGACATTCCTTAGTGCTATCATATCTGCTGTGACCCCATCTGTGCCTGCTGCTGTCCCTGACATTCTTTAGTGCTATCATATCTGCTGTGACCCCATCTGCGCCTGCTGCTGTCCCTGACATTCCTTAGTGCTATCATATCTGCTGTGACCCCATCTGCGCCTGCTGCTGTCCCTGACATTCCTTAGTGCTATCATATCTGCAGTGACCCCATCTGTGCTTGCTGCTGTCCCTGACATTCCTTAGTGCTATCATATCTGCTGTGACCCCATCTCCACCTGCTGCTGTCCCTGACATTCCTTAGTGCTATCATATCTGCTGTGACCCCATCTACGCCTGATGCTGTCCCTGACATTCCTTAGTGCTATCATATCTACTGTGACACCATATGTGCCTGCTGCTGTCCCTGACATTCATTATTGCTATCATATCTGCTGTGACCACATGTGCGCCTGCTGCTGAACCTGACTTTACTTTTTTTAGTGCTATCATATCTGCTGTGACCCCATCTGTGCCTGCTGCTGTCCCTGACATTCCTTAGTGCTTTCATATCTGCTGTGACCCCATCTGCGCCTGCTGCTGTCCCTGACATTCCTTAGTGCTATCATATCTGCAGTGACCCCATCTGCGCCTGCTGCTGTCCCTGACATTCCTTAATGCTATCATATCTGCTCTGACCCCGTTTATGCCTGCTGCTGACCCTGATATTCCTTAGTGCTATCATATCTGCTGTAACCCCATCTGCGCCTGCTGCTGTCCCTGACATTCCTTAGTGCTATCATATATGCTGTGACCCCATCTGCGCCTGCTGCTGTCCCTGACATTCCTTAGTGCTATCATATCTGCTGTGACCCCACCTGCACCAGCTGCTGTCCCTGACATTCCTTTGTGCTATCATATTTGCTGTGACCCCATCTGTGCCTGCTGCTATCCCTGACTTTCCTTAGTGCTATCATATCTGCTGTGACCCCATCTGTGCCTGCTGCTGTCCCTGACATTCCTTAGTGCGATCATATCTGCTGTGACCCCATCTGTGCCTGCTGCTGTCCGTGACATTCCTTAGTGCGATCATATTTGCTGTGACCCTATCTGCGCCTGCTGCTGTCCATGACATTCCTTAGAGCTATGATATATGCTGTGACCCATCTGCGCCTGCTGCTGTCCCTGACATTCCTTAGTGCTATCATATCTCCTGTGACCCCATCTGCGCCTGCTCTCCCTGACATTCCTTAGTGTTATCATATCTGCTGTGACCCCATCTGTGCCTGCTGCTGTCGCTGACATTCCTTAGTGCTATCATATCTGCTGTGACTCCATCTGTGCCTGCTGCTGTTCTTGACATGCCTTAGTGCTGTCATATCTGCTGTGAACCCATCTGCGCCTGCTGCTGTCCCTGGCATTCCTTAGTGCTATCATATTTGCTGTGACCCCATCTGCGCCTGCTGCTGTCCCCGACTTTACTTTCCATAGTGCTATCATACCTGCTGTGACCCCATCTGTGCCTGCTGCTGTCCCTGACATTCCTTCGTGCTATCATATCTGCTATGACCCCATCTGCACCTGCTGCTGTCCCTGACATTCCTTAGTGCTATCATATCTGCTGTGACCCCATCTGCACCTGCTGCTGTCCCTGACATTCCTTAGTGCTATCATATCTGCTGTAACCCCATCTGTGCCTGCTGCTGTCCCCGACTTTACTTTCCTTAGTGCTATCATATCTGCTGTGACCCCATCTGTGCCAGCTGCTGTCGCTGACATTCCTTAGTGCTATCATATCTGCTGTGACTCCATCTGCACCTGCTGCTGTCCCTGACATTCCTTAGTGCTATCATATCTGCTAAAACACCATCAGCGTATGCTGCTGTCACTGACATTCCTTAGTGCTATCATATCTGCTGTGACCCCATCTGTGCCTGCTGCTGTCCCTGACATTCCTTAGTGCTTTCATATCTGCTGTGACCCCATCCACGCCTACTGCTGTCCCTGACATTCCTTAGTGCTATCATATTTGCTGTGACCCCATCTCCACCTGCTGCTGTCCCCGACTTTACTTTCCTTAGTGCTATCATATCTGCTGTGACCCCATCTGTGCCTGCTGCTGTCCCTGACATTCCTTAGTGCTATCATATCTGCTGTAACCCCATCTGCGCCTGCTGCTGTCCCTGACATTCCTTAGTGCTATCATATCTGCTGTGACCCCATCTGCACCTGCTGCTGTCCCTGACATTCCTTAGTGCTATCATATCTGCTGTGACCCCATCTGCGCCTGCTGCTGTCCCTGACATTCCTTAGTGCTATCATATCTGCTGTGACCCCATCTGCCTGCTGCTGTCCCAGACATTCCTTAGTGCTATCATATCTGCTGTGACCCCATCTGCGCCTGCTGCTGTCCCTGACATTCCTTAGTGCTATCATATCTGCTGTGACCCCATCTGCGCCTGCTGCTATACCTGACATTTCTTACTGCTATCATATCTCCTGTGAACCCATCTGTGCCTGCTGCTGTCCCTGATATTCCTTAGTGTTATCATATCTGCTGTGACCCCCATCTATGCCTGCTGCTGTCCTGACATTCCTTAGTGCTATCATATCTGCTGTGACCCCATCTGTGCCTGCTGCTGTCCCTGACATTCCTTAGTGCTATCATATCTGCTGTGACCCCATCTTTGCCTGCTGCTGTCCCTGACATTCCTTAGTGCTATCATATCTGCTGTGACCCCATCTCCACCTGCTGCTGTCCCTGACATTCCTTAGTGCTATCATATTTGCTGTAACCCCATCAGTGCCTGCTGCTGTCCCCGACTTCACTTTCCTAAGTGCTATAATAACTGCTGTGACCGCATCTGCGCCTGCTGCTTTCCCTGATATTCCTTAGTGTTATCATATCTGCTGTGACACCCATCTATGCCTGCTGCTGTCCTGACATTCCTTAGTGCTATCATATCTGCTGTGACCCCATCTGCACCTGCTGCTGTCCCTGACATTCCTTAGTGCTATCATATCTGCTGTGACCCCATCTGTGCCTGCTGCTGTCCCCAGCTTTACTTAGTGTTATCATATCTACTGTGACCCCATCTGTGCCTGCTGCTGTCCCTGACATTCCTTAGTGCTATCATATCTGCTGTGACCCCATCTGTGCTTGCTGCTGTCCCTGACATTCCTTAGTGCTATCATATCTGCTGTGACCCCATCTGCGCCTGCTGCTGTCCCTGACATTCCTTAGTGCTATCATATCTGCTGTGACCCCATCTGCACCTGCTGCTGTCCCTGACATTCCTTAGTGCTATCATATCTGCTGTGCTCCCATCTGTGCCTGCTGCTGACCCCGACTTTACTTTCTTTAGTGCTATCATATCTTCTGTGACCCCCATCTGCACCTGCTCCTGTCCCTGACATTCCTTAGTGCTATCATATCTGCTGTGACCCCATCTGAGCCTCCTGATGTCCCTGACATTCCTTAGTGCTATCATATCTGCTGTGAACCCATCTGCACCTGCTGTTCCTGAAATTCCTTAGTGCTATCATATCTGCTGTGACCCCATCTGTGCCTGCTGCTGTCCCTGACATTCCTTAGTGCTATCATATCTGCTGTGACCCCATCTGTGCCTGCTGCTATCCCTGATATTCCTTAATGCTATCATATCTGCTGTAACCCCATCTGCGCATGCTGCTGTCCCTGACATTCCTTAGTGCTATCATATCTGCTGTGACCCCATATGTGCCTGCTGCTGTCCTTGACATTCCTTAGTGCTATCATATCTGCTGTGAACCCATCTGAGCCTGCTGCTGTCCCTGACATTCCTTAGTGCTATCATATCTGCTGTGACCCCATCTGTGCCTGCTGCTGTCCCTGACATTCCTTAGTGCTATCATATCTGCTGTGACCCCATCTGTGCCAGCTGCTGTCTCTGACATTCCTTAGTGCGATCATATCTGCTGTGACCCCATCTGCACCTGCTGCTGTCCCTGACATTCCTTAGTGCTATCATATCTCCTGTCACCCCATCTGCACCTGCTGCTGTCCCTGACATTCCTTAGTGTTATCATATCTGCTGTGACCCCCATCTGTGCCTGCTGCTGTCCCTGACATTCCGTATTGCTATCATATCTGCTGTGACCCCATCTGCGCCTGCTGCTGAACCCGACTTTACTTTTCCTGGTGCTATCATATCTGCTGTGACCCCATCTGTGCCTGCTGCTTTCCCTGATATTCCTTAGTGCTATCATATCTGCTGTGACCCCATCTGCGCCTGCTGCTGTCCCTGACATTCCTTAGTGCTATCATATCTGCTGTGACCCCATCTGTGCCTGCTGCTGTCCCAGATATTCCTTAGTGTTATCATATCTGCTGTAACCCCATCTGTTCCTGCTGTTGTCCCTGACATTCCTTAGTGCTATCATATCTGCTGTGACCCCATATGTGCCTGCTGCTGTCCCTGACATTCCTTAGTGCTATCATATCTGCTGTGAACCCATCTGAGCCTGCTGCTGTCCCTGACATTCCATAGTGCTATCATATCTGCTGTGAACCCATCTGCACCTGCTGCTGTCCCTGACATTTTTTAGTTCTATCATATCTGCTGTGACCCCATCTGCGCCTGCTTCTATCCCTGACATTCCTCCGTGCTATCATATCTGCTGTGACCCCATCTGTGCCTGCTGCTTTCCCTGACATTCCTTTGTGCTATCATATCTGCTGTGAACCCATCAGCACCTGCTGCTGTCCCTGACATTCCTTAGTGCTATCATATCTGCTGTAACCCCATCTGTGCCTGCTGCTGTCCCTGACATTCCTTAGTGCTGTCATATCTTCTGTGACCCCATCTGTGCCTGCTGATGTCCCTGACATTCCTTAGTGCTATCATATCTGCTGTAACACAATCTTTGCCTGCTGCTGTCCCTCACATTCCTTAGTGCTATCATATCTGCTGTGACCCCATCTGTGCCTGCTGCTGACCCCACCTTTACTTTCCTTAGTGCTATCATATCTGCTGTGAATCCATCTGAGCCTGCTGCGTTCCCTGACATTCCATAGTGCTATCATATCTGCTGTGAACCCATCTGCACCTGCTGCTGTCCCTGACATTCCTTAGTGCTATCATATCTGCTGTGACCCCATCTGTGCCTGCTGCTGACCCCGACTTTACTTTCTTTAGTGCTATCATATCTTCTGTGGCCCCATCTGCGCCTGCTTTTGTCCCTGACATTCCTTAGTACTATAATATCTGCTGTGACCCCATCTGCACCTGCTGCTGACGCTGACATTCCTTAGTGCTATCATATCTGCTGTGACCCCATCTGTGCCTGCTTCTGTCCCTGACATTCCTTAGTGCTCTCATATCTGCTGTGTCCCCATCTGCTCCTACTGCTGTCCCTGACATTCCTTAGTGCTATCATATCTGCTGTGACCCCATCTGCGCCTGCTGCTGTCCCCAGCTTTACTTTCCTTAGTGCTATCATATCTACTGTGACCCCGTCTATGCCTGCTGCTGTCCCTGATATTCCTTAGTGCTATCATATCTGTTGTAACCCCATCTGCGCCTGCTGCTGTCCCTGACATTCCTTACTGCTATCATATCTGCTGTGACCCCATATGCGCCTGCTGCTGTCCCTGACATTCCTTAGTGCTATCATATCTGCTGTGAACCCATCTGCACCTGCTGCTGTCCCTGACATTCCTTAGTGCTATCATATCTGCTGTGACCCCACCTGCACCATCTGCTGTCCCTGACATTCCTTTGTGCTATCATATTTGCTGTGACCCCATCTGTGCCTGCTGCTGTCCTTGACATTCCTTAGTGCGATCATATCTGTTGTGACCCCATCTGCGCCTGCTGCTGTCCATGACATTCCTTAGTGCTATCATATCTGCTGTGACCCATCTGCGCCTGCTGCTGTCCCTGACATTCCTTAGTGCTATCATATCTCCTGTGACCCCATCTGCGCCTGCTCTCCCTGACATTCCTTAGTGTTATCATATCTGCTGTGACACCCATCTGTGCCTGCTGCTGTCGCTGACATTCCTTAGTGCTATCATATCTGCTGTGACTCCATCTGTGCCTGCTGCTGTTCTTGACATGCCTTAGTGCTGTCATATCTGCTGTGAACCCATCTGCGCCTGCTGCTGTCCCTGGCATTCCTTAGTGCTATCATATTTGCTGTGACCCCATCTGCGCCTGCTGCTGTCCCCGACTTTACTTTCCATAGTGCTATCATACCTGCTGTGACCCCATCTGTGCCTGCTGCTGTCCCTGACATTCCTTAGTGCTATCATATCTGCTGTAACCCCATCTGTGCCTGCTGCTGTCCCCGACTTTACTTTCCTTAGTGCTATCATATCTGCTGTGACCCCATCTGTGCCAGCTGCTGTCGCTGACATTCCTTAGTGCTTTCATATCTGCTGTGACCCCATCCGCGCCTACTGCTGTCCCTGACATTCCTTAGTGCTATCATATTTGCTGTGACCCCATCTCCACCTGCTGCTGTCCCCGACTTTACTTTCCTTAGTGCTATCATATCTGCTTTGACCCCATCTGTGCCTGCTGCTGTCCCTGACATTCCTTAGTGCTATCATATCTGCTGTGACCCCATCTGCACCTGCTGCTGTCCCTGACATTCCTTAGTGCTATCATGTCTCCTGTGACCACATCTCCGCCTGCTGCTGTCCCTGACATTCCTTAGTGCTATCATATCTGCTGTGACCCCATCTGCACCTGCTGCTGTCCCTGACATTCCTTAGTGCTATCATATCTGCTGTGACCCCATCTGCACCTGCTGCTGTCCCAGACATTCCTTAGTGCTATCATATCTGCTGTAACCTCATCTGTGCCTGCTGCTGTCCCTGATATTCCGTATTGCTATCATATCTGCTGTGACCCCCATCTGCGCCTGCTGCTGAACCTGACTTTAATTTTCCTGGTGCTATCATATCTTCTGTGACCCCATCTGTGCCTGCTGCTCTCCCTGACATTCCTTAGTGCTATCATATCTGCTGTGACCCCATCTGCGCCTGCTGCTGTCCCTGACATTCCTTAGTGCTATCATATCTGCTGTGACCCCATCTGTGCCTGCTGCTGTCCCGGATATTTCTTAGTGCTATCATATCTGCTGTAACCCCATCTGTTCCTGCCGCTGTCCCTGACATTCCTTAGTGGTATCATATCTGCTGTGACCCCATATGTGCCTGCTGCTGTCCCTGACATTCCTTAGTGCTATCATATCTGCTGTGAACCCATCTGAGCCTGCTGCTGTCCCTGACATTCCATAGTGCTATCATATCTGCTGTGAACCCATCTGCACCTGCTGCTGTCCCTGACATTTTTTAGTGCTATCATATCTGCTGTGAACCCATCTGCACCTGCTGCTGTCCCTGACATTCCTTAGTGCTATCATATCTGCTGTGACCCCATCTGTGCCTGCTGCTGTCCCTGACATTCCTTAGTGCTATCATATCTGCTGTGAACCCATCAGCACCTGCTGCTGTCCCTGACATTCCTTAGTGCTATCATATCTGCTGTAACCCCATTTGCGCCTGCTGCTGTCCCTGACATTCCTTAGTGCTATCATATTTGCTGTGAACCCATTTGTGCCTGCTGCTGTCCCTGACATTCCTTAGTGCTATCATATCTGCTATGACCCCATCTGTGCCTGCTGCTGTCCCTGACATTCCTTAGTGCTATCATATCTGCTGTGAACCCATCAGCACCTGTTGCTGTCCCAGACATTCCTTAGTGCTATCATATCTGCTGTAACCCCATCTGTGCCTGCTGCTGTCCCTGACATTCCTTAGTGCTGTCATATCTTCTGTGACCCCATCTGTGCCTGCTGATGTCCCTGACATTCCTTAGTGCTATCATATCTTCTGTGACCCCATCTGTGCCTGCAGCTGTCCCTGACATTCCTTAGTGCTATCATATCTGCTGTGACCCCATCTGTGCTTGCTACTGTCCCTGACATTCCTTAGTGCTATCATATCTGCTGTGACCCCATCTTTGCCTGCTGCTGTCCCTGACATTCCTTAGTGCTATCATATCTGCTGTGACCCCATCTGCGCCTGATGCTGTCCCTGACATTCCTTAATGCTATCATATCTGCTGTGACCCCATCTGTGCCTGCTGCTGCCCTGACATCCCTTAGTGCTATCACATCTGCTGTGACCCCATCTGCACCTGCTGCTGTCCCTGACATTCCTTAGTGCTATCATATCTGCTGTGACCCCATCTGCGCCTGCTGCTATACCTGACATTTCTTACTGCTATCATATCTCCTGTGAACCCATCTGTGCCTGCTGCTGTCCCTGATATTCCTTAGTGTTATCATATCTGCTGTGACCCCCATCTATGCCTGCTGCTGTCCTGACATTCCTTAGTGCTATCATATCTGCTGTGACCCCATCTGTGCCTGCTGCTGTCCCTGACATTCCTTAGTGCTATCATATCTGCTGTGACCCCATCTGCACCTGCTGCTGTCCCTGACATTCCTTAGTGCTATCATATCTGCTGTGACCCCATCTGCACCTGCTGCTGTCCCTGACATTCCTTAGTGCTATCATATCTTCTGTGACCCCATCTCCACCTGCTGCTGTCCCTGACATTCCTTAGTGCTATCATATTTGCTGTGACCCTATCAGTGCCTGCTGCTGTCCCCGACTTTACTTTCCTAAGTGCTATCATAACTGCTGTGACCCCATCTGTGCCTGCTGCTGTCCCTGACATTCCTTAGTGCTATCATATCTGCTGTGACCCCATCTGCACCTGCTGCTGTCCCTGACATTCCTTAGTGCTATCATATCTGCTGTGACCCCATCTGTGCCTGCTGCTGTCCCCAGCTTTACTTTCCTTAGTGTTATCATATCTACTGTGACCCCATCTGTGCCTGCTGCTGTCCCTGACATTCCTTATTGCTATCATATCTGCTGTGACCCCATCTGCGCCTGCTGCTGAACCCAACTTTACTTTTCTTAGTGCTATCATATCTGCTGTGACCCCATCTGTGCTTGCTGCTGTCCCTGACATTCCTTAGTGCTATCATATCTGCTGTGACCCCATCTGTGCCTGCTGCTGTCCCTGACATTCCTTAGTGCTATCATATCTGCTGTGACCCCATCTGCGCCTGCTGCTGTCCCTGACATTCCTTAGTGCTATCATATCTGCTGTGCTCCCATCTGTGCCTGCTGCTGACCCCGACTTTACTTTCTTTAGTGCTATCATATCTTCTGTGACCCCCATCTGCACCTGCTCCTGTCCCTGACATTCCTTAGTGCTATCATATCTGCTGTGACCCCATCTGAGCCTCCTGATGTCCCTGACATTCCTTAGTGCTATCATATCTGCTGTGAACCCATCTGCACCTGCTGTTCCTGAAATTCCTTAGTGCTATCATATCTGCTGTGACCCTATCTGTGCCTGCAGCTGTCCCTGACTTTCCTTAGCGCTATCATATCTGCTGTGAACCCATCTGCACCTGCTGCTGTCCCTGACATTACTTAGTGCTATCATATCTGCTGTGACCCCCATCTGTGCCTGCTGCTGTCCCTGACATTCCTTAGTGCTATCATATCTGCTGTGACCCCTTCTGTGCCTGCTGCTGTCCCTGACATTCCTTAGTGCTATCATATCTGCTGTGACCCCATCTGTGCCTGCTGCTGTCCCTGACATTCCTTATTGCTATCATATCTGCTGTGACCCCATCTGCGCCTGCTGCTGAACCCAACATTACCTTTCTTAGTGCTATCATATCTGCTGTGACCCCATCTGTGCTTGCTGCTGTCCCTGACATTCCTTAGTGCTATCAAACAAGACAGATTTATGGTCTGACCATACAAGGGAGGGCAACACACAGTGGATAGTGCACTGACCCCCCCCCCCATGCTGGTGAGTACTAAGTCAAGGACATTTGAGCCCCTTGTGGGGGAGCAGACTACCTGTTTAAGGCATTTGTACTGACAAAGTTCAGCAACCTCAGGGTGAGCATGTTTGTGCTTGTGTATGTCGTACAATTGATTAAAGGATAGTTGAAATTTCCCATGACCCAAGTGTTTGGTTGTATAGTGAGTGACTGTAGTAAGTCCAGGTAGACAGTATGCTTCTCTATGTTCATGGTGGAGAACCTGTAGCTAGCAATGAAGTGGGAGGGTGCTTTACCTATAGTTAGTTGGACCTTGAGTAGCTCAAGACAGTCATACTGTTTAACCAGTTTCAAGGTGTATTTGGCTTTAATGAAGATAGATACACCTCTACCTTTATTTTTTTTCACACTCGTGGAAGGCATTGTAGCCTGGCACAGCTAGGGTGCACCATGTCTCAGTGACTGCACAGACATCAGCATCTTCCTAGGTGAGGAGTGCCTTCAGGGAGTGCAGTTTCCTGTTTAGGTTCCTAGCATTAAGCAGCATAACCTTGAGTTTGTCCCGAGTGGACTTTTTACATCAGAAATTTTGTTGTTTTGACATTACTTAAAAAAAGGCACTATGAGGGAGGCAAGTGCCTTTGCCAGTATCCAAAAGTCTAAAGAAGACAGGTAAAAACCTTCTCTGGCAAAGCAGTGTGGTCTGTCAACCATGTCTTCCCAGGCTGACAGTTACTGGGTCTCCCTGGACTGGCACCAGAAGCTAAGCCAATTGTTGAAGTCAATTCATTTTTTGTCTGTATTGTAGCATCATCCTGGGTAGACATAGAATGCTGTTAAGGGGTACAGACATACCTACCTGGGACACATAATCTGGGCATTCAAGTCATGTGTTTCTCGTTACATAGTCCAGAGAAGTACATCTCAAGTAATTCACCCCAAATTTACTATGATAGAATCATAATGGTAATTGTTTTTCAGTGACTAGTGCATGTGTGATTTGATGGATCCTGCCACCTGACAACAACCTTCTCTTTGTCTAGTCTAGTGAGGGGAACATCTGTGTGTCTCACAATGGAGTTGCCTATGACCAGGACATTTGGTTTGGAGGCATTTTGCCTTAAGGGCTTATTTGCTGAGACACTGGTGTGTGTGTGTGCTGTTATGTGTAGTGGATTGTATTTGCTTTACAGTGTGTGCAAGTAGTTTACACTTAGGAGGTGGTCTCTGATCCTTTAGTAGGCTTCTGGTGAGTACCTCCAAGCATGTGGGTTTATGTTATGTGACCTTGTTTTGGGTGAGAAGTGATGTGAGTGTGCTGACAACCTGTTTGATGTCTGGTTTGTTGTTACGTGTGAGAATTGATTCCAAATTCATAGTATAATTACATCTCTCACGTATTGTACTTGTTTGTTTCAGGAGTAAGTGGTTGTCAATTTTAGGAGTATGTGGTTGTCAGTTTTAGGAGTATGTGGTTGTCAGACCACTTCAGTTTTGCATTCTTGTCTCCCATCATTTACTGAAGTTTCTGTTCAAAATCTGCTTGTAGTGCCACATTGTCTGAATACAGCAGCTTTGTTGATCTGTCTACTCTGTCCTCTCTGAACTGCATGCTAATGTAGTCTAACACTAGTAGAAACAATATTGCACCAACAGTTGAGCTCTGATTGACATAATTCGTACTGGGAGCCCCTCTGTGAGTCTGGAGATTGCTCCCACTTGTGTCATTAGGTCCTTATACACAAACACATGCCCTGCACTAACTCTACCAGTGTTTCTGGAACTTTAAACTATCCATCATAAGACTGCAGAAATAATTTTTCTTGGGACCTTATCACATGCTTTCTCCAAGGCTAAGAATGCTTGATTGTACTCTTTCCTCATCTCCAGCTTCTTCACTATCTGTGTCGCTGCAAGCATTGGTTTGTTCATACTATATCCAAACCTGAATCTGAAGTGTTAGTCTGCCATCTTACTTCCTACTACGCTGCATATTTATCAGTGACCTTCTCCAGCACATTCACGCAGTATGACAGGAGTTTGATACCTCTGTACTGCCCACCTTTGTGCTTGTGCAATGGCACAAGTGTCCTTATTCTTCAGCCATCTCGGGGATGTCTTTCTCTCCACGCTCCTAGGATTACCCTAAGGATCCACTATCCCACAGTGCATGTAACATCTTGGTCATGTCTGCCAGAACATCATCTGAGCCTGCTGCTTTTCCTGACTTCATTTTCCTTAGTGCTATCATATCTGCTGTGACCCCATCTGTGCCTGCTGCTGTCCCTGACATTCCTTAGTGCTATCATATCTGCTGTGACCCCATCTGTGCCTGCTGCTGTCCCTGACATTCCTTAGTGCTATCATATCTGCTGTGACCCCATCTGTGCCTGCTGCTGTCCCTGACATTCCTTAGTGCTATCATATCTGCTGTGACCCCATCTGTGCCTGCTGCTGTCCCTGACATTCCTTAGTGCTATCATATCTGCTGTGACCCCATCTGTGCCTGCTGCTGTCCCTGACATTCCTTAGTGCTATCATATCTGCTGTGACCCCATCTGTGCCTGCTGCTGTCCCTGACATTCCTTAGTGCTATCATATCTGCTGTGACCCCATCTGTGCCTGCTGCTGTCCCTGACATTCCTTAGTGCTATCATATCTGCTGTGACCCCATCTGTGCCTGCTGCTGTCCCTGACATTCCTTAGTGCTATCATATCTGCTGTGACCCCATCTGTGCCTGCTGCTGTCCCTGACATTCCTTAGTGCTATCATATCTGCTGTGACCCCATCTGTGCCTGCTGCTGTCCCTGACATTCCTTAGTGCTATCATATCTGCTGTGACCCCATCTGTGCCTGCTGCTGTCCCTGACATTCCTTAGTGCTATCATATCTGCTGTGACCCCATCTGTGCCTGCTGCTGTCCCTGACATTCCTTAGTGCTATCATATCTGCTGTGACCCCATCTGTGCCTGCTGCTGTCCCTGACATTCCTTAGTGCTATCATATCTGCTGTGACCCCATCTGTGCCTGCTGCTGTCCCTGACATTCCTTAGTGCTATCATATCTGCTGTGACCCCATCTGTGCCTGCTGCTGTCCCTGACATTCCTTAGTGCTATCATATCTGCTGTGACCCCATCTGCGCCTGCTGCTGTCCCTGACATTCCTTAGTGCTATCATATCTGCTGTGACCCCATCTGTGCCTGCTGCTGTCCCTGACATTCCTTAGTGCTATCATATCTGCTGTGACCCCATCTGTGCCTGCTGCTGTCCCTGACATTCCTTAGTGCTATCATATCTGCTGTGACCCCATCTGTGCCTGCTGCTGTCCCTGACATTCCTTAGTGCTATCATATCTGCTGTGACCCCATCTGTGCCTGCTGCTGTCCCTGACATTCCTTAGTGCTATCATATCTGCTGTGACCCCATCTGTGCCTGCTGCTGTCCCTGACATTCCTTAGTGCTATCATATCTGCTGTGACCCCATCTGCCTGCTGCTGTCCCTGACATTCCTTAGTGCTATCATATCTGCTGTGACCCCATCTGTGCCTGCTGCTGTCCCTGACATTCCTTAGTGCTATCATATCTGCTGTGACCCCATCTGTGCCTGCTGCTGTCCCTGACATTCCTTAGTGCTATCATATCTGCTGTGACCCCATCTGTGCCTGCTGCTGTCCCTGACATTCCTTAGTGCTATCATATCTGCTGTGACCCCATCTGTGCCTGCTGCTGTCCCTGACATTCCTTAGTGCTATCATATCTGCTGTGACCCCATCTGCCTGCTGCTGTCCCTGACATTCCTTAGTGCTATCATATCTGCTGTGACCCCATCTGTGCCTGCTGCTGTCCCTGACATTCCTTAGTGCTATCATATCTGCTGTGACCCCATCTGTGCCTGCTGCTGTCCCTGACATTCCTTAGTGCTATCATATCTGCTGTGACCCCATCTGTGCCTGCTGCTGTCCCTGACATTCCTTAGTGCTATCATATCTGCTGTGACCCCATCTGTGCCTGCTGCTGTCCCTGACATTCCTTAGTGCTATCATATCTGCTGTGACCCCATCTGTGCCTGCTGCTGTCCCTGACATTCCTTAGTGCTATCATATCTGCTGTGACCCCATCTGTGCCTGCTGCTGTCCCTGACATTCCTTAGTGCTATCATATCTGCTGTGACCCCATCTGTGCCTGCTGCTGTCCCTGACATTCCTTAGTGCTATCATATCTGCTGTGACCCCATCTGTGCCTGCTGCTCCCTGACATTCCTTAGTGCTATCATATCTGCTGTGACCCCATCTGTGCCTGCTGCTGTCCCTGACATTCCTTAGTGCTATCATATCTGCTGTGACCCCATCTGTGCCTGCTGCTGTCCCTGACATTCCTTAGTGCTATCATATCTGCTGTGACCCCATCTGTGCCTGCTGCTGTCCCTGACATTCCTTAGTGCTATCATATCTGCTGTGACCCCATCTGTGCCTGCTGCTGTCCCTGACATTCCTTAGTGCTATCATATCTGCTGTGACCCCATCTGTGCCTGCTGCTGTCCCTGACATTCCTTAGTGCTATCATATCTGCTGTGACCCCATCTGTGCCTGCTGCTGTCCCTGACATTCCTTAGTGCTATCATATCTGCTGTGACCCCATCTGTGCCTGCTGCTGTCCCTGACATTCCTTAGTGCTATCATATCTGCTGTGACCCCATCTGTGCCTGCTGCTGTCCCTGACATTCCTTAGTGCTATCATATCTGCTGTGACCCCATCTGTGCCTGCTGCTGTCCCTGACATTCCTTAGTGCTATCATATCTGCTGTGACCCCATCTGTGCCTGCTGCTGTCCCTGACATTCCTTAGTGCTATCATATCTGCTGTGACCCCATCTGTGCCTGCTGCTGTCCCTGACATTCCTTAGTGCTATCATATCTGCTGTGACCCCATCTGTGCCTGCTGCTGTCCCTGACATTCCTTAGTGCTATCATATCTGCTGTGACCCCATCTGTGCCTGCTGCTGTCCCTGACATTCCTTAGTGCTATCATATCTGCTGTGACCCCATCTGTGCCTGCTGCTGTCCCTGACATTCCTTAGTGCTATCATATCTGCTGTGACCCCATCTGTGCCTGCTGCTGTCCCTGACATTCCTTAGTGCTATCATATCTGCTGTGACCCCATCTGTGCCTGCTGCTGTCCCTGACATTCCTTAGTGCTATCATATCTGCTGTGACCCCATCTGTGCCTGCTGCTGTCCCTGACATTCCTTAGTGCTATCATATCTGCTGTGACCCCATCTGTGCCTGCTGCTGTCCCTGACATTCCTTAGTGCTATCATATCTGCTGTGACCCCATCTGTGCCTGCTGCTGTCCCTGACATTCCTTAGTGCTATCATATCTGCTGTGACCCCATCTGTGCCTGCTGCTGTCCCTGACATTCCTTAGTGCTATCATATCTGCTGTGACCCCATCTGTGCCTGCTGCTGTCCCTGACATTCCTTAGTGCTATCATATCTGCTGTGACCCCATCTGCACCTGCTGCTGTCCCTGACATTCCTTAGTGCTATCATATCTGCTGTGACCCCATCTGTGCCTGCTGCTGTCCCTGACATTCCTTAGTGCTATCATATCTGCTGTGACCCCATCTGCACCTGCTGCTGTCCCTGACATTCCTTAGTGCTATCATATCTGCTGTGACCCCATCTGTGCCTGCTGCTGTCCCTGACATTCCTTAGTGCTATCATATCTGCTGTGACCCCATCTGTGCCTGCTGCTGTCCCTGACATTCCTTAGTGCTATCATATCTGCTGTGACCCCATCTGTGCCTGCTGCTGTCCCTGACATTCCTTAGTGCTATCATATCTGCTGTGACCCCATCTGTGCCTGCTGCTGTCCCTGACATTCCTTAGTGCTATCATATCTGCTGTGACCCCATCTGTGCCTGCTGCTGTCCCTGACATTCCTTAGTGCTATCATATCTGCTGTGACCCCATCTGTGCCTGCTGCTGTCCCTGACATTCCTTAGTGCTATCATATCTGCTGTGACCCCATCTGTGCCTGCTGCTGTCCCTGACATTCCTTAGTGCTATCATATCTGCTGTGACCCCATCTGTGCCTGCTGCTGTCCCTGACATTCCTTAGTGCTATCATATCTGCTGTGACCCCATCTGTGCCTGCTGCTGTCCCTGACATTCCTTAGTGCTATCATATCTGCTGTGACCCCATCTGCACCTGCTGCTGTCCCTGACATTCCTTAGTGCTATCATATCTGCTGTGACCCCATCTGTGCCTGCTGCTGTCCCTGACATTCCTTAGTGCTATCATATCTGCTGTGACCCCATCTGTGCCTGCTGCTGTCCCTGACATTCCTTAGTGCTATCATATCTGCTGTGACCCCATCTGTGCCTGCTGCTGTCCCTGACATTCCTTAGTGCTATCATATCTGCTGTGACCCCATCTGTGCCTGCTGCTGTCCCTGACATTCCTTAGTGCTATCATATCTGCTGTGACCCCATCTGTGCCTGCTGCTGTCCCTGACATTCCTTAGTGCTATCATATCTGCTGTGACCCCATCTGTGCCTGCTGCTGTCCCTGACATTCCTTAGTGCTATCATATCTGCTGTGACCCCATCTGTGCCTGCTGCTGTCCCTGACATTCCTTAGTGCTATCATATCTGCTGTGACCCCATCTGTGCCTGCTGCTGTCCCTGACATTCCTTAGTGCTATCATATCTGCTGTGACCCCATCTGCGCCTGCTGCTGTCCCTGACATTCCTTAGTGCTATCATATCTGCTGTGACCCCATCTGTGCCTGCTGCTGTCCCTGACATTCCTTAGTGCTATCATATCTGCTGTGACCCCATCTGTGCCTGCTGCTGTCCCTGACATTCCTTAGTGCTATCATATCTGCTGTGACCCCATCTGTGCCTGCTGCTGTCCCTGACATTCCTTAGTGCTATCATATCTGCTGTGACCCCATCTGTGCCTGCTGCTGTCCCTGACATTCCTTAGTGCTATCATATCTGCTGTGACCCCATCTGTGCCTGCTGCTGTCCCTGACATTCCTTAGTGCTATCATATCTGCTGTGACCCCATCTGTGCCTGCTGCTGTCCCTGACATTCCTTAGTGCTATCATATCTGCTGTGACCCCATCTGTGCCTGCTGCTGTCCCTGACATTCCTTAGTGCTATCATATCTGCTGTGACCCCATCTGCACCTGCTGCTGTCCCTGACATTCCTTAGTGCTATCATATCTGCTGTGACCCCATCTGTGCCTGCTGCTGTCCCTGACATTCCTTAGTGCTATCATATCTGCTGTGACCCCATCTGTGCCTGCTGCTGTCCCTGACATTCTTTAGTGCTATCATATCTGCTGTAACCCCATCTGCAACTTCTGCTGTCCCTGACATTCCTTAGTGCTATCATATCTGCTGTGAACCCATCTGTGCCTGCTGCTGTCCCTGACATTCCTTAGTGCTATCATATCTGCTGTGACCCCATCTGTGCCTGCTGCTGTCCCTGACATTCCTTAGTGCTATCATATCTGCTGTGACCCCATCTGTGCCTGCTGCTGTCCCTGACATTCCTTAGTGCTATCATATCTGCTGTGACCCCATCTGTGCCTGCTGCTGTCCCTGACATTCCTTAGTGCTATCATATCTGCTGTGACCCCATCTGCACCTGCTGCTGTCCCTGACATTCCTTAGTGCTATCATATCTGCTGTGACCCCATCTGTGCCTGCTGCTGTCCCTGACATTCCTTAGTGCTATCATATCTGCTGTGACCCCATCTGTGCCTGCTGCTGTCCCTGACATTCCTTAGTGCTATCATATCTGCTGTGACCCCATCTGTGCCTGCTGCTGTCCCTGACATTCCTTAGTGCTATCATATCTGCTGTGACCCCATCTGTGCCTGCTGCTGTCCCTGACATTCCTTAGTGCTATCATATCTGCTGTGACCCCATCTACCGTGCTGCTGTCCCTGACATTCCTTAGTGCTATCATATCTGCTGTGACCCCATCTGTGCCTGCTGCTGTCCCTGACATTCCTTAGTGCTATCATATCTGCTGTGACCCCATCTGTGCCTGCTGCTGTCCCTGACATTCCTTAGTGCTATCATATCTGCTGTGACCCCATCTGTGCCTGCTGCTGTCCCTGACATTCCTTAGTGCTATCATATCTGCTGTGACCCCATCTGTGCCTGCTGCTGTCCCTGACATTCCTTAGTGCTATCATATCTGCTGTGACCCCATCTGTGCCTGCTGCTGTCCCTGACATTCCTTAGTGCTATCATATCTGCTGTGACCCCATCTGTGCCTGCTGCTGTCCCTGACATTCCTTAGTGCTATCATATCTGCTGTGACCCCATCTGTGCCTGCTGCTGTCCCTGACATTCCTTAGTGCTATCATATCTGCTGTGACCCCATCTGTGCCTGCTGCTGTCCCTGACATTCCTTAGTGCTATCATATCTGCTGTGACCCCATCTGTGCCTGCTGCTGTCCCTGACATTCCTTAGTGCTATCATATCTGCTGTGACCCCATCTGTGCCTGCTGCTGTCCCTGACATTCCTTAGTGCTATCATATCTGCTGTGACCCCATCTGTGCCTGCTGCTGTCCCTGACATTCCTTAGTGCTATCATATCTGCTGTGACCCCATCTGTGCCTGCTGCTGTCCCTGACATTCCTTAGTGCTATCATATCTGCTGTGACCCCATCTGCGCCTGCTGCTGTCCCTGACATTCCTTAGTGCTATCATATCTGCTGTGACCCCATCTGTGCCTGCTGCTGTCCCTGACATTCCTTAGTGCTATCATATCTGCTGTGACCCCATCTGTGCCTGCTGCTGTCCCTGACATTCCTTAGTGCTATCATATCTGCTGTGACCCCATCTGTGCCTGCTGCTGTCCCTGACATTCCTTAGTGCTATCATATCTGCTGTGACCCCATCTGTGCCTGCTGCTGTCCCTGACATTCCTTAGTGCTATCATATCTGCTGTGACCCCATCTGCACCTGCTGCTGTCCCTGACATTCCTTAGTGCTATCATATCTGCTGTGACCCCATCTGTGCCTGCTGCTGTCCCTGACATTCCTTAGTGCTATCATATCTGCTGTGACCCCATCTGCACCTGCTGCTGTCCCTGACATTCCTTAGTGCTATCATATCTGCTGTGACCCCATCTGTGCCTGCTGCTGTCCCTGACATTCCTTAGTGCTATCATATCTGCTGTGACCCCATCTGTGCCTGCTGCTGTCCCTGACATTCCTTAGTGCTATCATATCTGCTGTGACCCCATCTGTGCCTGCTGCTGTCCCTGACATTCCTTAGTGCTATCATATCTGCTGTGACCCCATCTGTGCCTGCTGCTGTCCCTGACATTCCTTAGTGCTATCATATCTGCTGTGACCCCATCTGTGCCTGCTGCTGTCCCTGATATTCCTTAGTGCTATCATATCTGCTGTGACCCCATATAAGCCTGCTGCTGTCCCTGACATTCCTTAGTGCTATCATATCTGCTGTGACCCCATCTGTGCCTGCTGCTGTCCCTGACATTCCTTAGTGCTATCATATCTGCTGTGACCCCATCTGTGCCTGCTGCTGTCCCTGACATTCCTTAGTGCTATCATATCTGCTGTGACCCCATCTGTGCCTGCTGCTTTCCCTGATATTCCTTAGTGTTATCATATCTGCTGTGACCCCCATCCCTGCCTGCTGCTGTCCTGACATTCCTTAGTGCTATCATATCTGCTGTGACCCCATCTGTGCCTGCTGCTGTCCCTGACATTCCTTAGTGCTATCATATCTGCTGTGACCCCATCTGTGCCTGCTGCTGTCCCTGACATTCCTTAGTGCTATCATATCTGCTGTGACCCCATCTTCACCTGCTGCTGTCCCTGACATTCCTTAGTGCTATCATATTTGCTGTAACCCCATCTGTGCCTGCTGCTGTCCCTGACATTCCTTAGTGCTATCATATCTGCTGTGACCCCATCTGTGCCTGCTGCTGTCCCTGACATTCCTTAGTGCTATCATATCTGCTGTGACCCCATCTGTGCCTGCTGCTGTCCCTGACATTCCTTAGTGCTATCATATCTGCTGTGACCCCATCTGTGCCTGCTGCTGTCCCTGACATTCCTTAGTGCTATCATATCTGCTGTGACCCCATCTGTGCCTGCTGCTGTCCCTGACATTCCTTAGTGCTATCATATCTGCTGTGACCCCATCTGTGCCTGCTGCTGTCCCTGACATTCCTTAGTGCTATCATATCTGCTGTGACCCCATCTGTGCCTGCTGCTGTCCCTGACATTCCTTAGTGCTATCATATCTGCTGTGAACCCATCTGTGCCTGCTGCTGTCCCTGACGTTCCTTAGTGCTATCATATCTGCTGTGACCCCATATAAGCCTGCTGCTGTCCCTGACATTCCTTAGTGCTATCATATCTGCTGTGACCCCATCTGTGCCTGCTGCTGTCCCTGACATTCCTTAGTGCTATCATATCTGCTGTGACCCCATCTGTGCCTGCTGCTGTCCCTGACATTCCTTAGTGCTATCATATCTGCTGTGACCCCATCTGTGCCTGCTGCTGTCCCTGACATTCCTTAGTGCTATCATATCTGCTGTGACCCCATCTGTGCCTGCTGCTGTCCCTGACATTCCTTAGTGCTATCATATCTGCTGTGACCCCATCTGTGCCTGCTGCTGTCCCTGACATTCCTTAGTGCTATCATATCTGCTGTGACCCCATCTGTGCCTGCTGCTGTCCCTGACATTCCTTAGTGCTATCATATCTGCTGTGACCCCATCTGTGCCTGCTGCTGTCCCTGACATTCCTTAGTGCTATCATATCTGCTGTGACCCCATCTGTGCCTGCTGCTGTCCCTGACATTCCTTAGTGCTATCATATCTGCTGTGACCCCATCTGTGCCTGCTGCTGTCCCTGACATTCCTTAGTGCTATCATATCTGCTGTGACCCCATCTGTGCCTGCTGCTGTCCCTGACATTCCTTAGTGCTATCATATCTGCTGTGACCCCATCTGCCTGCTGCTGTCCCTGACATTCCTTAGTGCTATCATATCTGCTGTGACCCCATCTGTGCCTGCTGCTGTCCCTGACATTCCTTAGTGCTATCATATCTGCTGTGACCCCATCTGTGCCTGCTGCTGTCCCTGACATTCCTTAGTGCTATCATATCTACTGTGACCCCATCTGCTGCTGTCCCTGACATTCCTTAGTGCTATCATATCTGCTGTGACCCCATCTGTGCCTGCTGCTGTCCCTGACATTCCTTAGTGCTATCATATCTGCTGTGACCCCATCTGTGCCTGCTGCTGTCCCTGACATTCCTTAGTGCTATCATATCTGCTGTGACCCCATCTGTGCCTGCTGCTGTCCCTGACATTCCTTAGTGCTATCATATCTGCTGTGACCCCATCTGTGCCTGCTGCTGTCCCTGACATTCCTTAGTGCTATCATATCTGCTGTGACCCCATCTGTGCCTGCTGCTGTCCCTGACATTCCTTAGTGCTATCATATCTGCTGTGACCCCATCTGTGCCTGCTGCTGTCCCTGACATTCCTTAGTGCTATCATATCTGCTGTGACCCCATCTGTGCCTGCTGCTGTCCCTGACATTCCTTAGTGCTATCATATCTGCTGTGACCCCATCTGTGCCTGCTGCTGTCTCTGACATTCCTTAGTGCTATCATATCTGCTGTGATCCCGTCTCTGCCTGCTGCTGTCCCTGACATTCCTTAGTGCTATCATATCTGCTGTGACCCCATCTGTGCCTGCTGCTGTCCCTGACATTCCTTAGTGCTATCATATCTGCTGTGACCCCATCTGTGCCTGCTGCTGTCCCTGACATTCCTTAGTGCTATCATATCTGCTGTGACCCCATCTGTGCCTGCTGCTGTCCCTGACATTCCTTAGTGCTATCATATCTGCTGTGACCCCATCTGCCTTCTGCTGTCCCTGACATTCCTTAGTGCTATCATATCTGCTGTGACCCCATCTGTGCCTGCTGCTGTCCCTGACATTCCTTAGTGCTATCATATCTGCTGTGACCCCATCTGTGCCTGCTGCTGTCCCTGACATTCCTTAGTGCTATCATATCTGCTGTGACCCCATCTGTGCCTGCTGCTGTCCCTGACATTCCTTAGTGCTATCATATCTGCTGTGACCCCATCTGTGCCTGCTGCTGTCCCTGACATTCCTTAGTGCTATCATATCTGCTGTGACCCCATCTGTGCCTGCTGCTGTCCCTGACATTCCTTAGTGCTATCATATCTGCTGTGACCCCATCTGTGCCTGCTGCTGTCCCTGACATTCCTTAGTGCTATCATATCTGCTGTGACCCCATCTGTGCCTGCTGCTGTCCCTGACATTCCTTAGTGCTATCATATCTGCTGTGACCCCATCTGTGCCTGCTGCTGTCCCTGATATTCCTTAGTGCTATCATATCTGCTGTGACCCCATATAAGCCTGCTGCTGTCCCTGACATTCATTAGTGCTATCATATCTGCTGTGACCCCATCTGTGCCTGCTGCTGTCCCTGACATTCCTTAGTGCTATCATATCTGCTGTGACCCCATCTGTGCCTGCTGCTGTCCCTGACATTCCTTAGTGCTATCATATCTGCTGTGACCCCATCTGTGCCTGCTGCTGTCCCTGACATTCCTTAGTGCTATCATATCTGCTGTGACCCCATCTGCACCTGCTGCTGTCCCTGACATTCCTTAGTGCTATCATATCTGCTGTGACCCCATCTGTGCCTGCTGCTGTCCCTGACATTCCTTAGTGCTATCATATCTGCTGTGACCCCATCTGTGCCTGCTGCTGTCCCTGACATTCCTTAGTGCTATCATATCTGCTGTGACCCCATCTGTGCCTGCTGCTGTCCCTGACATTCCTTAGTGCTATCATATCTGCTGTGACCCCATCTGCACCTGCTGCTGTCCCTGACATTCCTTAGTGCTATCATATCTGCTGTGACCCCATCTGTGCCTGCTGCTGTCCCTGACATTCCTTAGTGCTATCATATCTGCTGTGACCCCATCTGTGCCTGCTGCTGTCCCTGACATTCCTTAGTGCTATCATATCTGCTGTGACCCCATCTGTGCCTGCTGCTGTCCCTGACATTCCTTAGTGCTATCATATCTGCTGTGACCCCATCTGTGCCTGCTGCTGTCCCTGACATTCCTTAGTGCTATCATATCTGCTGTGACCCCATCTGTGCCTGCTGCTGTCCCTGACATTCCTTAGTGCTATCATATCTGCTGTGACCCCATCTGCCTGCTGCTGTCCCTGACATTCCTTAGTGCTATCATATCTGCTGTGACCCCATCTGTGCCTGCTGCTGTCCCTGACATTCCTTAGTGCTATCATATCTGCTGTGACCCCATCTGTGCCTGCTGCTGTCCCTGACATTCCTTAGTGCTATCATATCTGCTGTGACCCCATCTGCGCCTGCTGCTGTCCCTGACATTCCTTAGTGCTATCATATCTGCTGTGACCCCATCTGTGCCTGCTGCTGTCCCTGACATTCCTTAGTGCTATCATATCTGCTGTGACCCCATCTGTGCCTGCTGCTGTCCCTGACATTCCTTAGTGCTATCATATCTGCTGTGACCCCATCTGTGCCTGCTGCTGTCCCTGACATTCCTTAGTGCTATCATATCTGCTGTGACCCCATCTGTGCCTGCTGCTGTCCCTGACATTCCTTAGTGCTATCATATCTGCTGTGACCCCATCTGCACCTGCTGCTGTCCCTGACATTCCTTAGTGCTATCATATCTGCTGTGACCCCATCTGTGCCTGCTGCTGTCCCTGACATTCCTTAGTGCTATCATATCTGCTGTGACCCCATCTGTGCCTGCTGCTGTCCCTGACATTCCTTAGTGCTATCATATCTGCTGTGACCCCATCTGTGCCTGCTGCTGTCCCTGACATTCCTTAGTGCTATCATATCTGCTGTGACCCCATCTGTGCCTGCTGCTGTCCCTGACATTCCTTAGTGCTATCATATCTGCTGTGACCCCATCTGTGCCTGCTGCTGTCCCTGACATTCCTTAGTGCTATCATATCTGCTGTGACCCCATCTGTGCCTGCTGCTGTCCCTGACATTCCTTAGTGCTATCATATCTGCTGTGACCCCATCTGTGCCTGCTGCTGTCCCTGACATTCCTTAGTGCTATCATATCTGCTGTGACCCCATCTGTGCCTGCTGCTGTCCCTGACATTCCTTAGTGCTATCATATCTGCTGTGACCCCATCTGTGCCTGCTGCTGTCCCTGACATTCCTTAGTGCTATCATATCTGCTGTGACCCCATCTGTGCCTGCTGCTGTCCCTGACATTCCTTAGTGCTATCATATCTGCTGTGACCCCATCTGTGCCTGCTGCTGTCCCTGACATTCCTTAGTGCTATCATATCTGCTGTGACCCCATCTGTGCCTGCTGCTGTCCCTGACATTCCTTAGTGCTATCATATCTGCTGTGACCCCATCTGTGCCTGCTGCTGTCCCTGACATTCCTTAGTGCTATCATATCTGCTGTGACCCCATCTGTGCCTGCTGCTGTCCCTGACATTCCTTAGTGCTATCATATCTGCTGTGACCCCATCTGTGCCTGCTGCTGTCCCTGACATTCCTTAGTGCTATCATATCTGCTGTGACCCCATCTGTGCCTGCTGCTGTCCCTGACATTCCTTAGTGCTATCATATCTGCTGTGACCCCATCTGTGCCTGCTGCTGTCCCTGACATTCCTTAGTGCTATCATATCTGCTGTGACCCCATCTGTGCCTGCTGCTGTCCCTGACATTCCTTAGTGCTATCATATCTGCTGTGACCCCATCTGTGCCTGCTGCTGTCCCTGACATTCCTTAGTGCTATCATATCTGCTGTGACCCCATCTGTGCCTGCTGCTGTCCCTGACATTCCTTAGTGCTATCATATCTGCTGTGACCCCATCTGTGCCTGCTGCTGTCCCTGACATTCCTTAGTGCTATCATATCTGCTGTGACCCCATCTGTGCCTGCTGCTGTCCCTGACATTCCTTAGTGCTATCATATCTGCTGTGACCCCATCTGTGCCTGCTGCTGTCCCTGACATTCCTTAGTGCTATCATATCTGCTGTGACCCCATCTGCACCTGCTGCTGTCCCTGACATTCCTTAGTGCTATCATATCTGCTGTGACCCCATCTGTGCCTGCTGCTGTCCCTGACATTCCTTAGTGCTATCATATCTGCTGTGACCCCATCTGTGCCTGCTGCTGTCCCTGACATTCCTTAGTGCTATCATATCTGCTGTGACCCCATCTGTGCCTGCTGCTGTCCCTGACATTCCTTAGTGCTATCATATCTGCTGTGACCCCATCTGTGCCTGCTGCTGTCCCTGACATTCCTTAGTGCTATCATATCTGCTGTGACCCCATCTGTGCCTGCTGCTGTCCCTGACATTCCTTAGTGCTATCATATCTGCTGTGACCCCATCTGTGCCTGCTGCTGTCCCTGACATTCCTTAGTGCTATCATATCTGCTGTGACCCCATCTGTGCCTGCTGCTGTCCCTGACATTCCTTAGTGCTATCATATCTGCTGTGACCCCATCTGCGCCTGCTGCTGTCCCTGACATTCCTTAGTGCTATCATATCTGCTGTGACCCCATCTGTGCCTGCTGCTGTCCCTGACATTCCTTAGTGCTATCATATCTGCTGTGACCCCATCTGTGCCTGCTGCTGTCCCTGACATTCCTTAGTGCTATCATATCTGCTGTGACCCCATCTGTGCCTGCTGCTGTCCCTGACATTCCTTAGTGCTATCATATCTGCTGTGACCCCATCTGTGCCTGCTGCTGTCCCTGACATTCCTTAGTGCTATCATATCTGCTGTGACCCCATCTGTGCCTGCTGCTGTCCCTGACATTCCTTAGTGCTATCATATCTGCTGTGACCCCATCTGTGCCTGCTGCTGTCCCTGACATTCCTTAGTGCTATCATATCTGCTGTGACCCCATCTGTGCCTGCTGCTGTCCCTGACATTCCTTAGTGCTATCATATCTGCTGTGACCCCATCTGTGCCTGCTGCTGTCCCTGACATTCCTTAGTGCTATCATATCTGCTGTGACCCCATCTGTGCCTGCTGCTGTCCCTGACATTCCTTAGTGCTATCATATCTGCTGTGACCCCATCTGTGCCTGCTGCTGTCCCTGACATTCCTTAGTGCTATCATATCTGCTGTGACCCCATCTGTGCCTGCTGCTGTCCCTGACATTCCTTAGTGCTATCATATCTGCTGTGACCCCATCTGTGCCTGCTGCTGTCCCTGACATTCCTTAGTGCTATCATATCTGCTGTGACCCCATCTGTGCCTGCTGCTGTCCCTGACATTCCTTAGTGCTATCATATCTGCTGTGACCCCATCTGTGCCTGCTGCTGTCCCTGACATTCCTTAGTGCTATCATATCTGCTGTGACCCCATCTGTGCCTGCTGCTGTCCCTGACATTCCTTAGTGCTATCATATCTGCTGTGACCCCATCTGTGCCTGCTGCTGTCCCTGACATTCCTTAGTGCTATCATATCTGCTGTGACCCCATCTGTGCCTGCTGCTGTCCCTGACATTCCTTAGTGCTATCATATCTGCTGTGACCCCATCTGTGCCTGCTGCTGTCCCTGACATTCCTTAGTGCTATCATATCTGCTGTGACCCCCATCTAAGCCTGCTGCTGTCCCTGATATTCCTTAGTGCTATCATATCTGCTGTGACCCCATATAAGCCTGCTGCTGTCCCTGACATTCATTAGTGCTATCATATCTGCTGTGACCCCATCTGCACCTGCTGCTGTCCCTGACATTCCTTAGTGCTATCATATCTGCTGTGACCCCATCTGTGCCTGCTGCTGTCCCTGACATTCCTTAGTGCTATCATATCTGCTGTGACCCCATCTGTGCCTGCTGCTGTCCCTGACATTCCTTAGTGCTATCATATCTGCTGTGACCCCATCTGTGCCTGCTGCTGTCCCTGACATTCCTTAGTGCTATCATATCTGCTGTGACCCCATCTGTGCCTGCTGCTGTCCCTGACATTCCTTAGTGCTATCATATCTGCTGTGACCCCATCTGTGCCTGCTGCTGTCCCTGACATTCCTTAGTGCTATCATATCTGCTGTGACCCCATCTGTGCCTGCTGCTGTCCCTGACATTCCTTAGTGCTATCATATCTGCTGTGACCCCATCTGTGCCTGCTGCTGTCCCTGACATTCCTTAGTGCTATCATATCTGCTGTGACCCCATCTGTGCCTGCTGCTGTCCCTGACATTCCTTAGTGCTATCATATCTGCTGTGACCCCATCTGTGCCTGCTGCTGTCCCTGACATTCCTTAGTGCTATCATATCTGCTGTGACCCCATCTGTGCCTGCTGCTGTCCCTGACATTCCTTAGTGCTATCATATCTGCTGTGACCCCATCTGTGCCTGCTGCTGTCCCTGACATTCCTTAGTGCTATCATATCTGCTGTGACCCCATCTGTGCCTGCTGCTGTCCCTGACATTCCTTAGTGCTATCATATCTGCTGTGACCCCATCTGCACCTGCTGCTGTCCCTGACATTCCTTAGTGCTATCATATCTGCTGTGACCCCATCTGTGCCTGCTGCTGTCCCTGACATTCCTTAGTGCTATCATATCTGCTGTGACCCCATCTGTGCCTGCTGCTGTCCCTGACATTCCTTAGTGCTATCATATCTGCTGTGACCCCATCTGTGCCTGCTGCTGTCCCTGACATTCCTTAGTGCTATCATATCTGCTGTGACCCCATCTGTGCCTGCTGCTGTCCCTGACATTCCTTAGTGCTATCATATCTGCTGTGACCCCATCTGTGCCTGCTGCTGTCCCTGACATTCCTTAGTGCTATCATATCTGCTGTGACCCCATCTGTGCCTGCTGCTGTCCCTGACATTCCTTAGTGCTATCATATCTGCTGTGACCCCATCTGTGCCTGCTGCTGTCCCTGACATTCCTTAGTGCTATCATATCTGCTGTGACCCCATCTGTGCCTGCTGCTGTCCCTGACATTCCTTAGTGCTATCATATCTGCTGTGACCCCATCTGTGCCTGCTGCTGTCCCTGACATTCCTTAGTGCTATCATATCTGCTGTGACCCCATCTGTGCCTGCTGCTGTCCCTGACATTCCTTAGTGCTATCATATCTGCTGTGACCCCATCTGCCTGCTGCTGTCCCTGACATTCCTTAGTGCTATCATATCTGCTGTGACCCCATCTGTGCCTGCTGCTGTCCCTGACATTCCTTAGTGCTATCATATCTGCTGTGACCCCATCTGTGCCTGCTGCTGTCCCTGACATTCCTTAGTGCTATCATATCTGCTGTGACCCCATCTGTGCCTGCTGCTGTCCCTGACATTCCTTAGTGCTATCATATCTGCTGTGACCCCATCTGTGCCTGCTGCTGTCCCTGACATTCCTTAGTGCTATCATATCTGCTGTGACCCCATCTGTGCCTGCTGCTGTCCCTGACATTCCTTAGTGCTATCATATCTGCTGTGACCCCATCTGTGCCTGCTGCTGTCCCTGACATTCCTTAGTGCTATCATATCTGCTGTGACCCCATCTGTGCCTGCTGCTGTCCCTGACATTCCTTAGTGCTATCATATCTGCTGTGACCCCATCTGTGCCTGCTGCTGTCCCTGACATTCCTTAGTGCTATCATATCTGCTGTGACCCCATCTGTGCCTGCTGCTGTCCCTGACATTCCTTAGTGCTATCATATCTGCTGTGACCCCATCTGTGCCTGCTGCTGTCCCTGACATTCCTTAGTGCTATCATATCTGCTGTGACCCCATCTGTGCCTGCTGCTGTCCCTGACATTCCTTAGTGCTATCATATCTGCTGTGACCCCATCTGTGCCTGCTGCTGTCCCTGACATTCCTTAGTGCTATCATATCTGCTGTGACCCCATCTGTGCCTGCTGCTGTCCCTGACATTCCTTAGTGCTATCATATCTGCTGTGACCCCATCTGTGCCTGCTGCTGTCCCTGACATTCCTTAGTGCTATCATATCTGCTGTGACCCCATCTGTGCCTGCTGCTGTCCCTGACATTCCTTAGTGCTATCATATCTGCTGTGAACACATCTGCCTGCTGCTGTCCCTGACATTCCTTAGTGCTATCATATCTGCTGTGACCCCATCTGTGCCTGCTGCTGTCCCTGACATTCCTTAGTGCTATCATATCTGCTGTGACCCCATCTGTGCCTGCTGCTGTCCCTGACATTCCTTAGTGCTATCATATCTGCTGTGACCCCATCTGTGCCTGCTGCTGTCCCTGACATTCCTTAGTGCTATCATATCTGCTGTGACCCCATCTGTGCCTGCTGCTGTCCCTGACATTCCTTAGTGCTATCATATCTGCTGTGACCCCATCTGTGCCTGCTGCTGTCCCTGACATTCCTTAGTGCTATCATATCTGCTGTGACCCCATCTGTGCCTGCTGCTGTCCCTGACATTCCTTAGTGCTATCATATCTGCTGTGACCCCATCTGTGCCTGCTGCTGTCCCTGACATTCCTTAGTGCTATCATATCTGCTGTGACCCCATCTGTGCCTGCTGCTGTCCCTGACATTCCTTAGTGCTATCATATCTGCTGTGACCCCATCTGTGCCTGCTGCTGTCCCTGACATTCCTTAGTGCTATCATATCTGCTGTGACCCCATCTGTGCCTGCTGCTGTCCCTGACATTCCTTAGTGCTATCATATCTGCTGTGACCCCATCTGTGCCTGCTGCTGTCCCTGACATTCCTTAGTGCTATCATATCTGCTGTGACCCCATCTGTGCCTGCTGCTGTCCCTGACATTCCTTAGTGCTATCATATCTGCTGTGACCCCATCTGTGCCTGCTATCCCTGACATTCCTTAGTGCTATCATATCTGCTGTGACCCCATCTGTGCCTGCTGCTGTCCCTGACATTCCTTAGTGCTATCATATCTGCTGTGACCCCATCTGTGCCTGCTGCTGTCCCTGACATTCCTTAGTGCTATCATATCTGCTGTGACCCCATCTGTGCCTGCTGCTGTCCCTGACATTCCTTAGTGCTATCATATCTGCTGTGACCCCATCTGTGCCTGCTGCTGTCCCTGACATTCCTTAGTGCTATCATATCTGCTGTGACCCCCATCTAAGCCTGCTGCTGTCCCTGATATTCCTTAGTGCTATCATATCTGCTGTGACCCCATCTGTGCCTGCTGCTGTCCCTGACATTCCTTAGTGCTATCATATCTGCTGTGACCCCATCTGTGCCTGCTGCTGTCCCTGACATTCCTTAGTGCTATCATATCTGCTGTGACCCCATCTGTGCCTGCTGCTGTCCCTGACATTCCTTAGTGCTATCATATCTGCTGTGACCCCATCTGCACCTGCTGCTGTCCCTGACATTCCTTAGTGCTATCATATCTGCTGTGACCCCATCTGTGCCTGCTGCTGTCCCTGACATTCCTTAGTGCTATCATATCTGCTGTGACCCCATCTGTGCCTGCTGCTGTCCCTGATATTCCTTAGTGCTATCATATCTGCTGTCACCCCATATGCCTGCTGCTGTCCCTGACATTCCTTAGTGCTATCATATCTGCTGTGACCCCATCTGTGCCTGCTGCTGTCCCTGACATTCCTTAGTGCTATCATATCTGCTGTGACCCCATCTGCACCTGCTGCTGTCCCTGACATTCCTTAGTGCTATCATATCTGCTGTGACCCCATCTGTGCCTGCTGCTGTCCCTGACATTCCTTAGTGCTATCATATCTGCTGTGACCCCATCTGTGCCTGCTGCTGTCCCTGACATTCCTTAGTGCTATCATATCTGCTGTGACCCCATCTGTGCCTGCTGCTGTCCCTGACATTCCTTAGTGCTATCATATCTGCTGTGACCCCATCTGCACCTGCTGCTGTCCCTGACATTCCTTAGTGCTATCATATCTGCTGTGACCCCATCTGTGCCTGCTGCTGTCCCTGACATTCCTTAGTGCTATCATATCTGCTGTGACCCCATCTGTGCCTGCTGCTGTCCCTGACATTCCTTAGTGCTATCATATCTGCTGTGACCCCATCTGTGCCTGCTGCTGTCCCTGACATTCCTTAGTGCTATCATATCTGCTGTGACCCCATCTGTGCCTGCTGCTGTCCCTGACATTCCTTAGTGCTATCATATCTGCTGTGACCCCATCTGTGCCTGCTGCTGTCCCTGACATTCCTTAGTGCTATCATATCTGCTGTGACCCCATCTGTGCCTGCTGCTGTCCCTGACATTCCTTAGTGCTATCATATCTGCTGTGACCCCATCTGTGCCTGCTGCTGTCCCTGACATTCCTTAGTGCTATCATATCTGCTGTGACCCCATCTGTGCCTGCTGCTGTCCCTGACATTCCTTAGTGCTATCATATCTGCTGTGACCCCATCTGTGCCTGCTGCTGTCCCTGACATTCCTTAGTGCTATCATATCTGCTGTGACCCCATCTGTGCCTGCTGCTGTCCCTGACATTCCTTAGTGCTATCATATCTGCTGTGACCCCATCTGTGCCTGCTGCTGTCCCTGACATTCCTTAGTGCTATCATATCTGCTGTGACCCCATCTGTGCCTGCTGCTGTCCCTGACATTCCTTAGTGCTATCATATCTGCTGTGACCCCATCTGTGCCTGCTGCTGTCCCTGACATTCCTTAGTGCTATCATATCTGCTGTGACCCCATCTGTGCCTGCTGCTGTCCCTGACATTCCTTAGTGCTATCATATCTGCTGTGACCCCATCTGTGCCTGCTGCTGTCCCTGACATTCCTTAGTGCTATCATATCTGCTGTGACCCCATCTGTGCCTGCTGCTGTCCCTGACATTCCTTAGTGCTATCATATCTGCTGTGACCCCATCTGTGCCTGCTGCTGTCCCTGACATTCCTTAGTGCTATCATATCTGCTGTGACCCCATCTGTGCCTGCTGCTGTCCCTGACATTCCTTAGTGCTATCATATCTGCTGTGACCCCATCTGTGCCTGCTGCTGTCCCTGACATTCCTTAGTGCTATCATATCTGCTGTGACCCCATCTGTGCCTGCTGCTGTCCCTGACATTCCTTAGTGCTATCATATCTGCTGTGACCCCATCTGTGCCTGCTGCTGTCCCTGACATTCCTTAGTGCTATCATATCTGCTGTGACCCCATCTGTGCCTGCTGCTGTCCCTGACATTCCTTAGTGCTATCATATCTGCTGTGACCCCATCTGTGCCTGCTGCTGTCCCTGACATTCCTTAGTGCTATCATATCTGCTGTGACCCCATCTGCACCTGCTGCTGTCCCTGACATTCCTTAGTGCTATCATATCTGCTGTGACCCCATCTGCCTGCTGCTGTCCCTGACATTCCTTAGTGCTATCATATCTGCTGTGACCCCATCTGTGCCTGCTGCTGTCCCTGACATTCCTTAGTGCTATCATATCTGCTGTGACCCCATCTGTGCCTGCTGCTGTCCCTGACATTCCTTAGTGCTATCATATCTGCTGTGACCCCATCTGTGCCTGCTGCTGTCCCTGACATTCCTTAGTGCTATCATATCTGCTGTGACCCCATCTGTGCCTGCTGCTGTCCCTGACATTCCTTAGTGCTATCATATCTGCTGTGACCCCATCTGTGCCTGCTGCTGTCCCTGACATTCCTTAGTGCTATCATATCTGCTGTGACCCCATCTGTGCCTGCTGCTGTCCCTGACATTCCTTAGTGCTATCATATCTGCTGTGACTCCATCTGCCTGCTGCTGTCCCTGACATTCCTTAGTGCTATCATATCTGCTGTGACCCCATCTGTGCCTGCTGCTGTCCCTGACATTCCTTAGTGCTATCATATCTGCTGTGACCCCATCTGTGCCTGCTGCTGTCCCTGACATTCCTTAGTGCTATCATATCTGCTGTGACCCCATCTGTGCCTGCTGCTGTCCCTGACATTCCTTAGTGCTATCATATCTGCTGTGACCCCATCTGTGCCTGCTGCTGTCCCTGACATTCCTTAGTGCTATCATATCTGCTGTGACCCCATCTGTGCCTGCTGCTGTCCCTGACATTCCTTAGTGCTATCATATCTGCTGTGACCCCATCTGTGCCTGCTGCTGTCCCTGACATTCCTTAGTGCTATCATATCTGCTGTGACCCCATCTGTGCCTGCTGCTGTCCCTGACATTCCTTAGTGCTATCATATCTGCTGTGACCCCATCTGTGCCTGCTGCTGTCCCTGACATTCCTTAGTGCTATCATATCTGCTGTGACCCCATCTGTGCCTGCTGCTGTCCCTGACATTCCTTAGTGCTATCATATCTGCTGTGACCCCATCTGTGCCTGCTGCTGTCCCTGACATTCCTTAGTGCTATCATATCTGCTGTGACCCCATCTGTGCCTGCTGCTGTCCCTGACATTCCTTAGTGCTATCATATCTGCTGTGACCCCATCTGTGCCTGCTGCTGTCCCTGACATTCCTTAGTGCTATCATATCTGCTGTGACCCCATCTGTGCCTGCTGCTGTCCCTGACATTCCTTAGTGCTATCATATCTGCTGTGACCCCATCTGCCTGCTGCTGTCCCTGACATTCCTTAGTGCTATCATATCTGCTGTGACCCAGTCTGTGCCTGCTGCTGTCCCTGACATTCCTTAGTGCTATCATATCTGCTGTGACCCCATCTGTGCCTGCTGCTGTCCCTGACATTCCTTAGTGCTATCATATCTGCTGTGACCCCATCTGTGCCTGCTGCTGTCCCTGACATTCCTTAGTGCTATCATATCTGCTGTGACCCCATCTGTGCCTGCTGCTGTCCCTGACATTCCTTAGTGCTATCATATCTGCTGTGACCCCATCTAAGCCTGCTGCTGTCCCTGACGTTCCTTAGTGCTATCATATCTGCTGTGACCCCAATTTAAGCCTGCTGCTGTCCCTGACATTCCTTGGTGCTATCATATCTGCTGTGACCCCATCTGTGCCTGCTGCTGTCCCTGACATTCCTTAGTGCTATCATATCTGCTGTGACCCCATCTGTGCCTGCTGCTGTCCCTGACATTCCTTAGTGCTATCATATCTGCTGTGACCCCATCTGTGCCTGCTGCTGTCCCTGACATTCCTTAGTGCTATCATATCTGCTGTGACCCCATCTGTGCCTGCTGCTGTCCCTGACATTCCTTAGTGCTATCATATCTGCTGTGACCCCATCTGTGCCTGCTGCTGTCCCTGACATTCCTTAGTGCTATCATATCTGCTGTGACCCCATCTGTGCCTGCTGCTGTCCCTGACATTCCTTAGTGCTATCATATCTGCTGTGACCCCATCTGTGCCTGCTGCTGTCCCTGACATTCCTTAGTGCTATCATATCTGCTGTGACCCCATCTGCACCTGCTGCTGTCCCTGACATTCCTTAGTGCTATCATATCTGCTGTGACCCCATCTGCACCTGCTGCTGTCCCTGACATTCCTTAGTGCTATCATATCTGCTGTGACCCCATCTGTGCCTGCTGCTGTCCCTGACATTCCTTAGTGCTATCATATCTGCTGTGACCCCATCTGTGCCTGCTGCTGTCCCTGACATTCCTTAGTGCTATCATATCTGCTGTGACCCCATCTGTGCCTGCTGCTGTCCCTGACATTCCTTAGTGCTATCATATCTGCTGTGACCCCATCTGTGCCTGCTGCTGTCCCTGACATTCCTTAGTGCTATCATATCTGCTGTGACCCCATCTGTGCCTGCTGCTGTCCCTGACATTCCTTAGTGCTATCATATCTGCTGTGACCCCATCTGTGCCTGCTGCTGTCCCTGACATTCCTTAGTGCTATCATATCTGCTGTGACCCCATCTGCCTGCTGCTGTCCCTGACATTCCTTAGTGCTATCATATCTGCTGTGACCCCATCTGTGCCTGCTGCTGTCCCTGACATTCCTTAGTGCTATCATATCTGCTGTGACCCCATCTGTGCCTGCTGCTGTCCCTGACATTCCTTAGTGCTATCATATCTGCTGTGACCCCATCTGTGCCTGCTGCTGTCCCTGACATTCCTTAGTGCTATCATATCTGCTGTGACCCCATCTGTGCCTGCTGCTGTCCCTGACATTCCTTAGTGCTATCATATCTGCTGTGACCCCATCTGTGCCTGCTGCTGTCCCTGACATTCCTTAGTGCTATCATATCTGCTGTGACCCCATCTGTGCCTGCTGCTGTCCCTGACATTCCTTAGTGCTATCATATCTGCTGTGAACCCATCTGCAGTTGCTGCTGTCCCTGACATTCCTTAGTGCTATCATATCTGCTGTGACCCCATCTGTGCCTGCTGCTGTCCCTGACATTCCTTAGTGCTATCATATCTGCTGTGACCCCATCTGTGCCTGCTGCTGTCCCTGACATTCCTTAGTGCTATCATATCTGCTGTGACCCCATCTGTGCCTGCTGCTGTCCCTGACATTCCTTAGTGCTATCATATCTGCTGTGACCCCATCTGTGCCTGCTGCTGTCCCTGACATTCCTTAGTGCTATCATATCTGCTGTGACCGTATCTGCCTGCTGCTGTCCCTGACATTCCTTAGTGCTATCATATCTGCTGTGACCCCATCTGTGCCTGCTGCTGTCCCTGACATTCCTTAGTGCTATCATATCTGCTGTGACCCCATCTGTGCCTGCTGCTGTCCCTGACATTCCTTAGTGCTATCATATCTGCTGTGACCCCATCTGTGCCTGCTGCTGTCCCTGACATTCCTTAGTGCTATCATATCTGCTGTGACCCCATCTGTGCCTGCTGCTGTCCCTGACATTCCTTAGTGCTATCATATCTGCTGTGACCCCATCTGTGCCTGCTGCTGTCCCTGACATTCCTTAGTGCTATCATATCTGCTGTGACCCCATCTGTGCCTGCTGCTGTCCCTGACATTCCTTAGTGCTATCATATCTGCTGTGACCCCATCTGTGCCTGCTGCTGTCCCTGACATTCCTTAGTGCTATCATATCTGCTGTGACCCCATCTGCACCTGCTGCTGTCCCTGACATTCCTTAGTGCTATCATATCTGCTGTGACCCCATCTGTGCCTGCTGCTGTCCCTGACATTCCTTAGTGCTATCATATCTGCTGTGACCCCATCTGCACCTGCTGCTGTCCCTGACATTCCTTAGTGCTATCATATCTGCTGTGACCCCATCTGTGCCTGCTGCTGTCCCTGACATTCCTTAGTGCTATCATATCTGCTGTGACCCCATCTGTGCCTGCTGCTGTCCCTGACATTCCTTAGTGCTATCATATCTGCTGTGACCCCATCTGTGCCTGCTGCTGTCCCTGACATTCCTTAGTGCTATCATATCTGCTGTGACCCCATCTGTGCCTGCTGCTGTCCCTGACATTCCTTAGTGCTATCATATCTGCTGTGACCCCATCTGTGCCTGCTGCTGTCCCTGACATTCCTTAGTGCTATCATATCTGCTGTGACCCCATCTGTGCCTGCTGCTGTCCCTGACATTCCTTAGTGCTATCATATCTGCTGTGACCCCATCTGTGCCTGCTGCTGTCCCTGACATTCCTTAGTGCTATCATATCTGCTGTGACCCCATCTGTGCCTGCTGCTGTCCCTGACATTCCTTAGTGCTATCATATCTGCTGTGACCCCATCTGTGCCTGCTGCTGTCCCTGACATTCCTTAGTGCTATCATATCTGCTGTGACCCCATCTGTGCCTGCTGCTGTCCCTGACATTCCTTAGTGCTATCATATCTGCTGTGACCCCATCTGTGCCTGCTGCTGTCCCTGACATTCCTTAGTGCTATCATATCTGCTGTGACCCCATCTGTGCCTGCTGCTGTCCCTGACATTCCTTAGTGCTATCATATCTGCTGTGACCCCATCTGTGCCTGCTGCTGTCCCTGACATTCCTTAGTGCTATCATATCTGCTGTGACCCCATCTGCACCTGCTGCTGTCCCTGACATTCCTTAGTGCTATCATATCTGCTGTGACCCCATCTGTGCCTGCTGCTGTCCCTGACATTCCTTAGTGCTATCATATCTGCTGTGACCCCATCTGTGCCTGCTGCTGTCCCTGACATTCCTTAGTGCTATCATATCTGCTGTGACCCCATCTGTGCCTGCTGCTGTCCCTGACATTCCTTAGTGCTATCATATCTGCTGTGACCCCATCTGTGCCTGCTGCTGTCCCTGACATTCCTTAGTGCTATCATATCTGCTGTGACCCCATCTGTGCCTGCTGCTGTCCCTGACATTCCTTAGTGCTATCATATCTGCTGTGACCCCATCTGTGCCTGCTGCTGTCCCTGACATTCCTTAGTGCTATCATATCTGCTGTGACCCCATCTGTGCCTGCTGCTGTCCCTGACATTCCTTAGTGCTATCATATCTGCTGTGACCCCATCTGTGCCTGCTGCTGTCCCTGACATTCCTTAGTGCTATCATATCTGCTGTGACCCCATCTGTGCCTGCTGCTGTCCCTGACATTCCTTAGTGCTATCATATCTGCTGTGACCCCATCTGTGCCTGCTGCTGTCCCTGACATTCCTTAGTGCTATCATATCTGCTGTGACCCCATCTGTGCCTGCTGCTGTCCCTGACATTCCTTAGTGCTATCATATCTGCTGTGACCCCATCTGTGCCTGCTGCTGTCCCTGACATTCCTTAGTGCTATCATATCTGCTGTGACCCCATCTGTGCCTGCTGCTGTCCCTGACATTCCTTAGTGCTATCATATCTGCTGTGACCCCATCTGTGCCTGCTGCTGTCCCTGACATTCCTTAGTGCTATCATATCTGCTGTGACCCCATCTGTGCCTGCTGCTGTCCCTGACATTCCTTAGTGCTATCATATCTGCTGTGACCCCATCTGTGCCTGCTGCTGTCCCTGACATTCCTTAGTGCTATCATATCTGCTGTGACCCCATCTGTGCCTGCTGCTGTCCCTGACATTCCTTAGTGCTATCATATCTGCTGTGACCCCATCTGTGCCTGCTGCTGTCCCTGACATTCCTTAGTGCTATCATATCTGCTGTGACCCCATCTGTGCCTGCTGCTGTCCCTGACATTCCTTAGTGCTATCATATCTGCTGTGACCCCATCTGTGCCTGCTGCTGTCCCTGACATTCCTTAGTGCTATCATATCTGCTGTGACCCCATCTGTGCCTGCTGCTGTCCCTGACATTCCTTAGTGCTATCATATCTGCTGTGACCCCATCTGTGCCTGCTGCTGTCCCTGACATTCCTTAGTGCTATCATATCTGCTGTGACCCCATCTGTGCCTGCTGCTGTCCCTGACATTCCTTAGTGCTATCATATCTGCTGTGACCCCATCTGTGCCTGCTGCTGTCCCTGACATTCCTTAGTGCTATCATATCTGCTGTGACCCCATCTGCACCTGCTGCTGTCCCTGACATTCCTTAGTGCTATCATATCTGCTGTGACCCCATCTGTGCCTGCTGCTGTCCCTGACATTCCTTAGTGCTATCATATCTGCTGTGACCCCATCTGTGCCTGCTGCTGTCCCTGACATTCCTTAGTGCTATCATATCTGCTGTGACCCCATCTGTGCCTGCTGCTGTCCCTGACATTCCTTAGTGCTATCATATCTGCTGTGACCCCATCTGTGCCTGCTGCTGTCCCTGACATTCCTTAGTGCTATCATATCTGCTGTGACCCCATCTGTGCCTGCTGCTGTCCCTGACATTCCTTAGTGCTATCATATCTGCTGTGACCCCATCTGTGCCTGCTGCTGTCCCTGACATTCCTTAGTGCTATCATATCTGCTGTGACCCCATCTGTGCCTGCTGCTGTCCCTGACATTCCTTAGTGCTATCATATCTGCTGTGACCCCATCTGTGCCTGCTGCTGTCCCTGACATTCCTTAGTGCTATCATATCTGCTGTGACCCCATCTGTGCCTGCTGCTGTCCCTGACATTCCTTAGTGCTATCATATCTGCTGTGACCCCATCTGCACCTGCTGCTGTCCCTGACATTCCTTAGTGCTATCATATCTGCTGTGACCCCATCTGTGCCTGCTGCTGTCCCTGACATTCCTTAGTGCTATCATATCTGCTGTGACCCCATCTGTGCCTGCTGCTGTCCCTGACATTCCTTAGTGCTATCATATCTGCTGTGACCCCATCTGTGCCTGCTGCTGTCCCTGACATTCCTTAGTGCTATCATATCTGCTGTGACCCCATCTGCACCTGCTGCTGTCCCTGACATTCCTTAGTGCTATCATATCTGCTGTGACCCCATCTGTGCCTGCTGCTGTCCCTGACATTCCTTAGTGCTATCATATCTGCTGTGACCCCATCTGTGCCTGCTGCTGTCCCTGACATTCCTTAGTGCTATCATATCTGCTGTGACCCCATCTGTGCCTGCTGCTGTCCCTGACATTCCTTAGTGCTATCATATCTGCTGTGACCCCATCTGCACCTGCTGCTGTCCCTGACATTCCTTAGTGCTATCATATCTGCTGTGACCCCATCTGTGCCTGCTGCTGTCCCTGACATTCCTTAGTGCTATCATATCTGCTGTGACCCCATCTGTGCCTGCTGCTGTCCCTGACATTCCTTAGTGCTATCATATCTGCTGTGACCCCATCTGTGCCTGCTGCTGTCCCTGACATTCCTTAGTGCTATCATATCTGCTGTGACCCCATCTGTGCCTGCTGCTGTCCCTGACATTCCTTAGTGCTATCATATCTGCTGTGACCCCATCTGTGCCTGCTGCTGTCCCTGACATTCCTTAGTGCTATCATATCTGCTGTGACCCCATCTGTGCCTGCTGCTGTCCCTGACATTCCTTAGTGCTATCATATCTGCTGTGACCCCATCTGTGCCTGCTGCTGTCCCTGACATTCCTTAGTGCTATCATATCTGCTGTGACCCCATCTGTGCCTGCTGCTGTCCCTGACATTCCTTAGTGCTATCATATCTGCTGTGACCCCATCTGCACCTGCTGCTGTCCCTGACATTCCTTAGTGCTATCATATCTGCTGTGACCCCATCTGTGCCTGCTGCTGTCCCTGACATTCCTTAGTGCTATCATATCTGCTGTGACCCCATCTGTGCCTGCTGCTGTCCCTGACATTCCTTAGTGCTATCATATCTGCTGTGACCCCATCTGTGCCTGCTGCTGTCCCTGACATTCCTTAGTGCTATCATATCTGCTGTGACCCCATCTGTGCCTGCTGCTGTCCCTGACATTCCTTAGTGCTATCATATCTGCTGTGACCCCATCTGCACCTGCTGCTGTCCCTGACATTCCTTAGTGCTATCATATCTGCTGTGACCCCATCTGCCTGCTGCTGTCCCTGACATTCCTTAGTGCTATCATATCTGCTGTGACCCCATCTGTGCCTGCTGCTGTCCCTGACATTCCTTAGTGCTATCATATCTGCTGTGACCCCATCTGTGCCTGCTGCTGTCCCTGACATTCCTTAGTGCTATCATATCTGCTGTGACCCCATCTGTGCCTGCTGCTGTCCCTGACATTCCTTAGTGCTATCATATCTGCTGTGACCCCATCTGTGCCTGCTGCTGTCCCTGACATTCCTTAGTGCTATCATATCTGCTGTGACCCCATCTGTGCCTGCTGCTGTCCCTGACATTCCTTAGTGCTATCATATCTGCTGTGACCCCATCTGTGCCTGCTGCTGTCCCTGACATTCCTTAGTGCTATCATATCTGCTGTGACCCCATCTGTGCCTGCTGCTGTCCCTGACATTCCTTAGTGCTATCATATCTGCTGTGACCCCATCTGCACCTGCTGCTGTCCCTGACATTCCTTAGTGCTATCATATCTGCTGTGACCCCATCTGTGCCTGCTGCTGTCCCTGACATTCCTTAGTGCTATCATATCTGCTGTGACCCCATCTGTGCCTGCTGCTGTCCCTGACATTCCTTAGTGCTATCATATCTGCTGTGACCCCATCTGTGCCTGCTGCTGTCCCTGACATTCCTTAGTGCTATCATATCTGCTGTGACCCCATCTGCACCTGCTGCTGTCCCTGACATTCCTTAGTGCTATCATATCTGCTGTGACCCCATCTGTGCCTGCTGCTGTCCCTGACATTCCTTAGTGCTATCATATCTGCTGTGACCCCATCTGTGCCTGCTGCTGTCCCTGACATTCCTTAGTGCTATCATATCTGCTGTGACCCCATCTGTGCCTGCTGCTGTCCCTGACATTCCTTAGTGCTATCATATCTGCTGTGACCCCATCTGTGCCTGCTGCTGTCCCTGACATTCCTTAGTGCTATCATATCTGCTGTGACCCCATCTGTGCCTGCTGCTGTCCCTGACATTCCTTAGTGCTATCATATCTGCTGTGACCCCATCTGTGCCTGCTGCTGTCCCTGACATTCCTTAGTGCTATCATATCTGCTGTGACCCCATCTGTGCCTGCTGCTGTCCCTGACATTCCTTAGTGCTATCATATCTGCTGTGACCCCATCTGTGCCTGCTGCTGTCCCTGACATTCCTTAGTGCTATCATATCTGCTGTGACCCCATCTGTGCCTGCTGCTGTCCCTGACATTCCTTAGTGCTATCATATCTGCTGTGACCCCATCTGTGCCTGCTGCTGTCCCTGACATTCCTTAGTGCTATCATATCTGCTGTGACCCCATCTGTGCCTGCTGCTGTCCCTGACATTCCTTAGTGCTATCATATCTGCTGTGACCCCATCTGTGCCTGCTGCTGTCCCTGACATTCCTTAGTGCTATCATATCTGCTGTGACCCCATCTGTGCCTGCTGCTGTCCCTGACATTCCTTAGTGCTATCATATCTGCTGTGACCCCATCTGTGCCTGCTGCTGTCCCTGACATTCCTTAGTGCTATCATATCTGCTGTGACCCCATCTGTGCCTGCTGCTGTCCCTGACATTCCTTAGTGCTATCATATCTGCTGTGACCCCATCTGTGCCTGCTGCTGTCCCTGACATTCCTTAGTGCTATCATATCTGCTGTGACCCCATCTGTGCCTGCTGCTGTCCCTGACATTCCTTAGTGCTATCATATCTGCTGTGACCCCATCTGTGCCTGCTGCTGTCCCTGACATTCCTTAGTGCTATCATATCTGCTGTGACCCCATCTGTGCCTGCTGCTGTCCCTGACATTCCTTAGTGCTATCATATCTGCTGTGACCCCATCTGTGCCTGCTGCTGTCCCTGACATTCCTTAGTGCTATCATATCTGCTGTGACCCCATCTGTGCCTGCTGCTGTCCCTGACATTCCTTAGTGCTATCATATCTGCTGTGACCCCATCTGCACCTGCTGCTGTCCCTGACATTCCTTAGTGCTATCATATCTGCTGTGACCCCATCTGTGCCTGCTGCTGTCCCTGACATTCCTTAGTGCTATCATATCTGCTGTGACCCCATCTGTGCCTGCTGCTGTCCCTGACATTCCTTAGTGCTATCATATCTGCTGTGACCCCATCTGTGCCTGCTGCTGTCCCTGACATTCCTTAGTGCTATCATATCTGCTGTGACCCCATCTGTGCCTGCTGCTGTCCCTGACATTCCTTAGTGCTATCATATCTGCTGTGACCCCATCTGCGCCTGCTGCTGTCCCTGACATTCCTTAGTGCTATCATATCTGCTGTGACCCCATCTGCGCCTGCTGCTGTCCCTGACTTTACTTTCCTTAGTGCTATCATATCTGCTGTGACCCCATCTGCACCTGCTGCTGTCCCTGACATTCCTTAGTGCTATCATATCTGCTGTGACCCCATCTGCACCTGCTGCTGTCCCTGACATTCCTTAGTGCTATCATATCTGCTGTGACCCCATCTGTGCCTGCTGCTGTCCCTGACATTCCTTAGTGCTATCATATCTGCTGTGACCCCATCTGCGCCTGCTGCTGAACCCAACTTTACTTTTCTTAGTGCTATCATATCTGCTGTGACCCCATCTGTGCCTGCTGCTGTCCCTGACATTCCTTAGTGCTATCATATCTGCTGTGACCCCATCTGTGCCTGCTGCTGACCCTGACATTCCTTAGTGCTATCATATCTGCTGTGACCCCATCTGCACCTGCTGCTGTCCCTGACATTCCTTAGTGCTATCATATCTGCTGTGACCCCATCTGCGCCTGCTGCTGTCCCTGACTTTCCTTAGTGCTATCATATCTGCTCTGACCCCATCTGCACCTGCTGCTGACCCTGACATTCCTTAGTGCTATCATATCTGCTGTGACCCCATCTGTGCCTGCTGCTGACCCCGACTTTAATTTCCTTTGTGCTGCTCTTACTTCTTCTAAGGTGGGCTTTTCCCCTTCATTTGTTGTAGTTTGTTTCTGGAGCAGTACAGCTTCTCTGTGATTTTATTCATTTAGAATCTGCTGGAAATACTTTTTCTGTCTGCCTTAAGTGTCCTGTGGACTGGTGAGCAGGTTATTTCTGGTATCCCTTATAAAGGCTGTCTAATGACTGTCTTCTTTATCTTTCTGTCTTTGCCTTATAGCCTGACAAAGCTTGTTTCTGCCATCTGCTGAATCACTTTTTAGAAGTTGGTAGAGTGCCTTTGATGCCTTGTTCTACGCAATTGCAACTGCTCTTTTAGCCTCTTTTGCTAGCCAACCAGTACTCCTTTGTGTGCTCTGTCTTCTCTATCTCCCACTTTTTCCTTCTCTTCTTTTCTTTTGGTAACTTCCTGGACTTCAATAGCCTACCATCTGCTTTTCTTATATACCTTCTTTCCATATCTGTCTTGGACACTTATCTTGCTCTACAGGCCTCCCACGTGCTGTTTTGATAGGTTGCCATTCTTCTTTTGCTCCACATATTTGCTTAAATTCCTGTGTTTTATCTCTAATTACTACTTGCAGCTGGTTGTGGTCACTAGTGGTTTATGCTGGGGGAGGGGTGAACATTCCACAGGGGATGACTTTGTAATATTTGCTTTTACTCCAGTACATTTTCCTTATTAGCAGAAAGTCTACCTGAGGTATTTGCTTTCCACTGTTGTATGTGATTCCATAACTGTCTGTTTTGGTGACTCATGTTTTGGCCATCAGTAAGACCTTTGCTAGATATAAGTCTAGAATGACCTGACCTTCTTTATTACCTGGTGCCCCACGCATGTGGGCTCAGTCAGGTTCCATTTCCTGTTGTCTCTGTTCTGATATGAACATTCCAGTTCCTGTTATGATCATCAACTCATTTGCCCCCTGTAGCTATCAGGTCCAGTATCTGCTAATTGAATTTCCTCTTTTCCTCACCATCAACACCATGCCATGGGTTATAAAAAAAAAGATGAAGTCTGTCCTATTTTTACATGGAGTCTGATTGCCATGACTCTGATGATATCCCTCACTGTCTTCAGATGATTCTCTCATACTCATCATAATTATAATTACCACACCATTTCTAGTCTGTCCTCTCCCTGAGTACAAGATTCTCAATCTGCTGTGTTGCCTTTTCATCTTAATTCCTGGTTATACAGAATATCCAGCCTCCTCCTTACCATCACGTCGTCCACTTCCAAGCTGCACCCTGTCAATGACCCTATATACAGTGCTGCACCCTGTCAATGACCCTATATACAGTGCTGCACCCTGTCAATGATCCTATATACAGTGCTGCACCCTGTCAATGACCCTATATACAGTGCTGCACCCTGTCAATGACCCTATATACAGTGCTGCACCCTGTCAATGACCCTATATACAGTGCTGCACCCTGTCAATGACCCTATATACAGTGCTGCACCCTGTCAATGACCCTATATACAGTGCTGCACCCTGTCAATGAGCCTATATACAGTGCTGCACCCTGTCAATGACCCTATATACAGTGCTGCACCCTGTCAATGACCCTATATACAGTGCTGCACCCTGTCAATGAGCCTATATACAGTGTAGCTCCAAATACTATATGACCTGACAAATGTCAACCCTTTTGCATTTGTTGGAGTTTGTAAATAAAGTGGTGCAAAATGTATTGCTAAAATCCAACATGTTTAGACTATATTACACAATCCAGGCGTATTAATGAAAGAATTAATTCTTTAGTGCAATGAATAAAGAAAAAGAATTAGAAATAATATAAATTGTGCAGCAGTTTTTGTTCAACCCACAAGTAATATAAATGAGAAATATTACTGAAGATAACATACTGTTGTTTTAGGGGGATAGGGCTTACACGCTTGCAGGACATCTGAATCTCATCTTTGACCTCCCTAAATCTTCTCTGTCATCAAGAATAGCTATTCCCTGTGACATCACACAGTACAGGTCCAACCTTCCTGATTGGTTAGCAGGGTAATGATTCAGGTCCCCACCAGGTGCCAGCCATACCAATATCCTATTACTTGGCAGTATCTCCCCAATTAGCATTACTACATTATTATTATTACAGTCTCTGCCCAGTTATCATTACTACATTATTATTATTACAGTCTCTCCCCAGTTATCATTACTACATTATTATTATTACAGTCTGCCCCCAGTTATCATTACTACATTATTATTATTACAGTCTCTCCCCAGTTATCATTACTACATTATTATTATTACAGTCTCTCCCCAATTAGCATTACTACATTATTATTATTACAGTCTGTCCCCAGTTATCATTACTACATTATTATTATTACAGTCTCTCCCCAGTTATCATTACTACATTATTATTATTACAGTCTCTCCCCAGTTATCATTACTACATTATTATTATTACAGTCTCTCCCCAGTTATCATTACTACATTATTATTATTACAGTCTCTCCCCAGTTATCATTACTACATTATTATTATTACAGTCTCTCCCCAGTTATCATTACCACATTATTATTATTACAGTCTCTCCCCAGTTATCATTACTACATTATTATTATTACAGTCTCTCCCCAGTTATCATTACCACATTATTATTATTACAGTCTCTCCCCAGTTATCATTACTACATTATTATTATTACAGTCTCTCCCCAGTTATCATTACTACATTATTAGTATTACAGTCTCTCCCCAGTTATCATTACTACATTATTATTATTACAGTCTCTCCCCAGTTATCATTACTACATTATTAGTATTACAGTCTCTCCCCAGTTATCATTACTACATTATTATTATTACAGTCTCTCCCCGGTTATCATTACTACATTATTATTATTACAGTCAATCCCCAATTAGCATTACTACATTATTATTATTACAGTCTCTCCCCAGTTATCATTACTACATTATTATTATTACAGTCTCTCCCCAGTTATCATTACTACATTATTATTATTACAGTCTCTCCCCAGTTATCATTACTACATTATTATTATTACAGTCTCTCCGCAGTTATCATTACTACATTATTATTATTACAGTCTCTCCGCAGTTATCATTACTACATTATTATTATTACAGTCTCTCCCAGTTATCATTACTACATTATTATTATTACAGTCTCTCCCCAGTTATCATTACTACATTATTATTATTACAGTCTCTCCCCAGTTATCATTACTACATTATTACTATTACAGTCTCTCCCCAGTTATCATTACTACATAATTATTATTATTACAGTCTCTCCCCAGTTATCATTACTACATAATTATTATTATTACAGTCTCTCCCCAGTTATCATTACTACATTATTATTATTACAGTCTCTCCCCAGTTATCATTACTACATTATTATTATTATTACAGTCTCTCCCCAGTTATCATTACTACATTATTATTATTACAGTCTCTCCCCAGTTATCATTACTACATTATTATTATTACAGTCTCTCCCCAGTTATCATTACTACATTATTATTATTACAGTCTCTCCCAGTTATCATTACTACATTATTATTATTACAGTCTCTCCCCAGTTATCATTACTACATTATTATTATTACAGTCTCTCCCCAGTTATCATTACTACATTATTATTATTACAGTCTCTCCCCAGTTGTCATTACTACATTATTATTATTACAGTCTCTCCCCAGTTATCATTACTACATTATTATTATTACAGTCTCTCCCCAGTTGTCATTACTACATTATTATTATTACAGTCTCTCCCCAGTTGTCATTACTACATTATTATTATTGCAGTCTCTCCCCAGTTATCATTACTACATTATTATTATTGCAGTCTCTCCCCAGTTATCATTACTACATTATTATTATTACAGTCTCTCCCCAGTTATCATTACTACATTATTATTATTACAGTCTCTCCCCAGTTATCATTACTACATTATTATTATTACAGTCTCTCCCCAGTTATCATTACTACATTATTATTACAGTCTCTCCCCAGTTATCATTACTACATTATTATTATTACAGTCTCTCCCCAGTTATCATTACTACATTATTATTATTACAGTCTCTCCCCAGTTATCATTACTACATTATTATTATTACAGTCTCTCCCCAGTTATCATTACTACATTATTATTATTACAGTCTCTCCCCAGTTATCATTACTACATTATTATTATTACAGTCTCTCCCAGTTATCATTACTACATTATTATTATTACAGTCTCTCCCAGTTATCATTACTACATTATTATTATTACAGTCTCTCCCCAGTTATCATTACTACATTATTATTATTACAGTCTCTCCCCAGTTATCATTACTACATTATTATTATTACCGTCTCTCCCCAGTTATCATTACTACATTATTATTATTACAGTCTCTCCCCAGTTATCATTACTACATTATTATTATTACAGTCTCTCCCCAGTTATCATTACTACATTATTGTTATTACAGTCTCTCCCCAGTTATCATTACTACATTATTGTTATTACAGTCTCTCCCCAGTTATCATTACTACATTATTATTATTACAGTCTCTCCCCAGTTATCATTACTACATTATTATTATTACAGTCTCTCCCCAGTTATCATTACTACATTATTATTATTACAGTCTCTCCCCAGTTATCATTACTACATTATTATTATTACAGTCTCTCCCCAGTTATCATTACTACATTATTATTATTACAGTCTCTCCCCAGTTATCATTACTACATTATTATTATTACAGTCTCTCCCCAGTTATCATTACTACATTATTATTATTACAGTCTCTCCCCAGTTATCATTACTACATTATTATTATTACAGTCTCTCCCCAATTAGCATTACTACATTATTATTATTACAGTCTCTCCCCAGTTATCATTACTACATTATTATTATTACAGTCTCTCCCCAGTTATCATTACTACATTATTATTATTACAGTCTCTCCCCAGTTATCATTACTACATTATTATTATTACGGTCTCTCCCCAGTTATCATTACTACATTATTATTATTACACTATCACTGTTCAGTCCAGTCAGTATGCATACTATTTCCCTCTTTACTTATACAATTATCGCAGAGTTTTGGATTTTGTTTAAAATTTTTATTTCAGATTTTACAGAAAAATACACTGAGAGCCATTTTCTAAACAAAATACTCTCACATTCAACACAGACTCAGCATGAAAAACAGTAAACATCTCTTCTTTTGAAATTCAAATTTAGTAAATATTCATTTGACAATCCATTAAACTACAGGAGATGTGCTGGGATTCACACTCAAAAAATAGAATGCAGTGAAGTACCAATTAGTTCCTGCGTGAAGGGTGCAGGAATTCAACAGAAAAATGTGCAACACATTTGCTAACGGTCTAGAATAGTCTACTGGATGCAGGTGTCCCTTTTCAGGAGCAGCTCAGGAGTTCTGTCTGGTGAAGTACATCGGTAGAACCACATAGAAAAAAAAATGACAGCTGAGTGAATCAAACCATGTACTACAGAAAGCAGCTCTTTAACAACTCGTAGTCTTAATATTCTGCATACTAAGTGCTAGGCAAGCTATTATAGCCCAAACTCAGTGTATTTCGTACCTGTGTGCCTGCAAAACATCAAGCTAAAGTAAACATGCTAAAAAATGAAAGAACAACAGCCCACAAGGCAAACGCTCTGTTACTCACCAATAATATAACCAAAAAACAGAAAGTCAACTGGTAAAGGAGCAACCAAGGCAGCATGAACAACAATAAAATCTCTTCTTAAAAAACATTTTATTGTATCCAAAAAGAGTTATCCAAAAAGAGGTGAGCGCTTTCGCATAAAATGCTTCTTCAGACCTTCAAATACACATAATAAAAACATATATATATATATATATATATATATATATATATATATATATATATATATATATATATATATATAAGAATCAATTCAAATCAGCCAATCCTAAAATTACACTAATCAACCCAACCAAAATATTTAAAGACACAATACATACAAACGTAAAACACTGACATATAAAATAAAAGTCTAAAGAATAAAAAACTGAAATAACAACATTATAGGAAAATATATATGAGAGCATAGAATTCACAACAGAATATAAAACACAACTAGACATTCAGCCTAAGGCAACACTTACTTAGGAATCCTGCGTTTCTTTAGCAATGGCTTAATAGAAGCTCGCTCATTCAGTCCAGAGCCTCTATCAGCCCTCAAAATAATTATCCTATTGGTTTCCCTATATTCAGTGTGGTTCGGAATATCCCCCACTCTAATACTAGGTATGATGACATCAATGACCCTAAAAATAAAGTGGTGCACTTCACCACACTCAATAACATGTTTGGAGAGGGCATTATGCTCTAAGCCCTTCCATATACTATAGACATGTTCTCTCATTCTTTCCCGCAGGGACCTATTAGTCTTCCCCATGTAGAAAGATTGACAAGAAACACACTCAGCTAAATATACCACATTCGTGGACCTACAATTCGCATTGACCTTAAACATAAACCTCCTTCTCAAATCGGGATGATCAAAACTCTCAGATGTATTAATCAACTCAGAAGTTACAGCTGCCACAAGGCAGCATAACTCGTATTCCTACAGACTTAATATTATGTTCCCTATTACTACACAGCAACCTTTTCAAGTTCATCCTATTCCTGTAAAGAAATGAGGGATTTGGGCCAACAATGTTACCATTCTCTGGATCTACCTGTAAAATTGACCTATATTGCCCAAACAGGTCACCGAGTGACCTATGATCTCATGTAAAGAACAAGGGGACTTTCACCCAACTTCGCTGATTCACCAAGGGAATTGATAATTCCATTGACTTCTCTGTCTTGGGGCCATAATATGGGGCTGCTACACCCTGCCTAAGGTGTTCCAAGTCAGCCCAACCGTCTGAGATCTCATTCTTATGATAACCCCGCAGTAATAACCTCTGTTCCAGATGTTCAACCTCAGACTGAAAACTTTCATTGGTTGGATTCAGTCTCAAAGATCTAATACCCTGTCCACGTATCAAGTTGCGAAAAACATAATTTGGCTGCATACTAGTTCTACTTAAGAGGGTGTTCCTAAAAAAAGTTTTACGAAAAACACCCGTATTGATAATGGAACCCTGTAGTTTCTCAATAAACAACTCCAAGTATTCAATTCTATCCTTAGAAAAAAACATGGTAAACTTCAAATACTCACATAATTTATTCATGTGTCCAAAAAACTCATTCAGTTCTAAAACCGTACCTTTCCAAAGAAAGAACAAATCATCGACAAAACATCGATAAAAAGACACATGAATATCAAACTCTTTCACCTTAAACAAGACTTCCTTCTCCCAATGTGCCAGGAACATGTTGGCGTAGCTATTGGCACAAGAAGTGCCCATAGCTACGCCATGTCTCTGAGCATATATATCATTATGGAAGGTAAAAATATTGTTCTCCAGCACAATTTCTAGGAGAAAACAAATCAATTCGATCTGATTAGGATGATAGGTACTATTTATTGTCAAATAATCATGTACATAGCACACCCCCAAATCATTCGGAATCATAGTGAACAATGACTGAATGTCCATCGTCACAAAAATCATATCCTCAATATCATCAATACTTTGTATACATTCATATAAATCTAACAGAAACTGTTAGAGTCCTGTAGAACCACCCTATTCAAATTAATAACAGGTCTAAGATGTTTTTCTATGTAAATTGATAGTGGTTCAGTAATCCACCCACCGCCCAAAACAATCGGGCGCATGGGTGGATTAGAAAGATGTTTATGGACTTTAGGAAATCCTTGTATGACAGGTAACAGAGGATCAGATACAGTCAGAAAATCTAATGTTTCTTCAGAGACCAGACCAAACTGGAAAACCTCCTGTAAAGACTTATTAATTCTACTAATAATTTCATAAACATCTTTCATTTCCACTTTGTGATAAAAACTCTTTTTGGATACCTCTTTTAGGATACAATAAAACGTTTTTTTAAGAAGAGATTTTATTGTTTTTCATGCTGTCTTGGTTGCTCCTTTACCAGTTGACTTTTTGTTTAAAGTAAACATGCATTCATAGTTAAATTAAATTGTTAATATTAAACTTTGACGTCATGCTGTCCAATTTATTCATAGCTAAATAAAAAAAAAACTGTCATACTCAACAGAAAAGGAAACCAAGGATCACATCCAAGGACATGGTTCATGTTATGACGCTCCTGCTACTATAACTGAGTTATTTCCTTTATAACAAAGTACTCGGGTCCATAAGTAGGTACTAGGCTAGCAGTCCAGAAGATCACTGAGGAGCCAATCACAAATTTCCACTTGTCCCAAAGCACTGTCTGGTTAAGTGACTTACTCAAGCACAGAGCATAAATATGAGTTCTGCAAAACTAAAGGCAAATAAGAGCAAACTACTCTAAATCACTTAAAAAGTTAACAGAACAAGTATTGCATCAACATGTATTCTGTGAACCTCAAAGACTATGAAACTCTAATGACTAACATCGACTGACTACAATCCGTAGTGATTTGCTATTGGGGAAAAAAACATAAAAAAAGCAACTAATGTTGGTCTAGTAGTTAGTGTGGAGGATTAATCTTAGTACCTCCAGCAGTAAAAGTACAGGGTTTGAGTCTGAGGAAGTCACTTAATTAGCCAGTGCTCCTTAACTGGGGCAGCTGTTGTAAATCAACCCATCTGAGTTAGGGATTGCTGGAATAAGGCTCATTCTTCGGCTTTCTCTTTGGTTACTTTGTTTAAATTGTTTAACTGCACCATGTATTTAAGTGTCATGTTTGCGCTCAGTTTACCGGAGCTGCTCAGAGATTGCACTGCTACCCTGCGAGCAACTCAGTTGCGCATTGTGAAGCACTGACACAGATTTCTACCCCTAGCCCTTCATAGAATAGTTGCTTTTTATTAGTCTTACAGCATACCCTGGTCCATCTAGCCCACTCCCCACTAGTTACTACAGTATATACCTCCCATAATGGATGGACAGTTTCCCACCATTTTACAGCCAGCCTGACTGACATGAGCATTCTGAGGCAATGTAGCAATTGTCTCATGTATACTGACAATCAGTTACTCCTAAAACAAACAAATACAACATGTGAGCAATGTATATATACTATGAATTCAGAATTCATTCTCTCACATAACAACAAACCAGATATCAAACAGGTTGTCAGCACACACCCATCACCTCTTGCACATAACAAGCTCAAAACACATAAACCCACATATGTGAAGGTACTCCCTAGAAGCCTACCTAAAGATCAGAGACCTCCCAAACACAAACCTACTGCACACACTGCAGACCCAACAGAATCCACTATACATAATAATGCACACAACAGTGTCCCAGCCAATAAGCCTCTAAGGCAAAACACAAAACCAAATGTCTTCATCATAGGTGACTCCATAGTGAGACACACAGATGCCTCCCTCACCAGGCTAGACAAGGAGAAAGTCACAGTCAGCTGCCTGTCAGGTGCCAGGATCCAACAAATCATGCAAGCGCTCAAGTCACTCAACAATAAGTACTGTTATGATGCTGTCATGTTACATGTTGGAGTGAATGGCTTGAGATGTACCTCACTGGACTATATGAACAGAAACATGATTGAGTTCTCAGATTATGTGTCCCAGGCAGGTATGTCCCTATCCCTAAGCAGCATCCACCTTCACCCAGGATGATGCCTCAATATAAACAAAAAAAATGATTGACTTCAACAATTAGCTTAGCTTCTGGTGTTAGTCCAAGGGGATATAGTATCCGTCAGCCAGGGAAGATATGGTCAACATACCACACTGCTTTGCCAGAGCTGGTCCTCACCTATCGCCTCTTAGCTTTCAGTTACTGGCAAAGGTACTTCCCACCCCCATAGTGTCTTTTTTTAGGCAATGTCATAACACCAAAATTCCCAATGTAAAAAAAAATCCACGAAAGACAAACTCAAGGTTATGCTGTTTAATGCTAGGAGTCTAAATCGGAAACTGCACTAAAGACAAACTCAAGGTTATGCTGCTTAATGCTAGGAGTCTAAATCGGAAGCTGCACTCACTGGAAGCACTCCTTACCTTGGAAGATGCTGATGTCTATGCAGTCACAGAGACATGGTTCAGGGCTGCAGAGAGCACCACAACCATGCAAGGCTACAATGCCTTCCACATGTTCAGACCTCAAGATGTGCATGAAAGAACTAAAGGTGCGAGTGTATCCATCTCATTAAAGACAAATACACCTCACAAAGGTCAAACAGTATGACTCCCTAGATCTACTCCCAAGTCCAACTAACTGCAGGTAAAACCCCCTTCCATAAGATTGTTAGCTATAGGTCCCCCACTATAAACCACAAGAACCATTCTGCCTACCTGGACCTAATTGAATTACTCACTATACAGCCAAACACGTTGGTCTTAGGTGATTTCAACCATCCTTCCATCAACTGGGAGTCATATATGAGCACAGACACGATCACTCTAGGGTTTCTGGGCTTTGTTAATACAAATGCTCTGGAGCAGATAGTCTGTACCTCCACAAGGGGCTTGAATGTCCTAGACATAGTACTCACCAACATATGGGTTCTCTGCACTACCCCCATGTGTTGCCCTCCCTGGTAAGGTCTGATCATAAGTCAGTCTCATTCAAAGTAATGATCATAATTGCTTCCCCTCCCAAGAGCAAAAAGAATGAAAATTTTCTCCAAAGCCAACTATAGCATCATAAGCAATGGCATGAATAGTTTCAAACCCCCTGCTACCACTGTCAGCAATAACTCCTATACTGAGGTGTAAACAAATGCCCTGTATAAACACCTATACAAATGCATAGACTCAGCTGTACTTGAACGGATCAAAACAAGGTCCTCACAAAAAAATTTGCCACCCTGGTGGACATCAAGCATAAGTAAGTTATACAACAAGAAGAAAAAACTAATGTCTAAGAACAAGAGGAAACTGACTTAGCAGAGGAAGGACACCTGCCACAGCTTGAACAAGCAAATTAGATATCTGGTAAAGTCCTCTAAAGCCAATTATGGAGCTAAACTAGCATCCCTAGCAAAGGATAATCACAAGGAATTCTTTAGCTACGTCAGAAATCTAAAAGGGAAGGCCCAGCTTTGTGTTGAACTAGTAGTAGACAGTACCACTCATACTGACCCTGAAAACATCACCGGCCTGCTAGCAGACAGATTTGGCACAAACTTCACCCCCCTGTCCCCACCAGACATACTCCAATGCATAATTGTCACCAGTCCGCTACCTACTATCTCCAAAGAGCAGGTCATAACCACACTCTCCATGGCCAAAAGAACAGCCTCTATGGGACCAGATAACATCCCAGACTGCTTACTAAATGGTCTAAAACAGGACCTAATGGAACCACTTGGCATTCTCTTCAACCACGGTCTAAGTGCTGGCTTTGTCCCAGCAGAGTGGAAAACAGCAACAGTAATTCCTTTGCACAAAGGGAGTCCATCAAAAGACCCTGGGAACTATAGACCCATAAACCTAACCAGCCTTATCTGCAAGGCTGTGGAGAGAATCATCATAGAACTTATCAGCAAAGATATAGGTGAACTTCAAACTCATGGTCTGACTCAATTTAGCTTCATTAAAGGTCGATCACACTTATTAAACCTGGAGGACTCCTTCAAGAATGTCACCAAAGCCCTGGATGAAGACAAAACAGTACATACAGCCTATCTTGACTTAACCAACACTTTTGACACAATACGCCACTCAGGCATCATAGAGAAACTCAGCCAGCTGGGAATTTACCCATATGTCAGTAGATGGATAGCCAACTGGCTCACTGACAGAATGCATACAGTCAAAATTGGGGATTCAACCTCTACCAGCAGACCAGTTACCTGCGGTGTACCACAAGGATCTGTGCTGGGCCCCCTACTGTTTGGAATCCATTTCTGAGAAGTCCAGGGAAAAACAGATGGCCTGTGGCTTACCAAGTTCACCAATGACTGCAAACTGGGTGAAATCACTGAGTCCCCCAATGATGCTGACATACTACAAAAAGGGCTTACACAGGCAAATGACTGGTGCCAAAGCCACAAACCTAAAGTAAATGCTAAAAGATATGTTATCATCCCTTTTGGTAAAGCAGAAATCCCTGCAAATTACAATATTAACAATACCCCCCTTAGCTCAAACCCTGTGGTGAGAGATTTGTGAACGCAGGTTGATAGCAACCTTAACTTTGATCACCATGTATCCACAGTGATAAGGAAGGCCTTCTATGTTGCATATCTCATAAATAAGGGCATCAGATCTAGAGCTAAGGATGTTGTAACTTCCCTGTACTCATCCCTCATCAAACCACTAATAGAGTACAACGCTTCAATCTGCATGTACCTCACCAGACGACTGCAGTAGCTGGAGAGACTTCAGAGATTTCTCAACAAGAAAATTCAGGGCCTTCAACACATGACCTACATGGACAGGCTAAAGGCCCTGTCACTGTACTCTTTATCTTATCAGCTACTGATAGATGACTTCTGCCTGACCTACAGAGCAGTCTTGGACCCTGCCCTAATTGAAATACTGCACATCCACAAGTCAAATGGGACAAGATTCAGTTGCTCTATGGATCCTAACCTGGCCTGAGACATTAACAGGACATGCTAGAGACACAGATATGTCTCCCAGAGATTGCCACTCTTCTGGAACAAACTCCCAGTTCACATAAAACAGAAATCCTCAATGACCCTATTTAAGTGTAACTTAGACAACTGAATGGGACACCATAAAGTTTCTCTGGGGGTGTCACCTGTGCTCCTCTTGGATAAGGGCAGCTGGTGCTGATACTAGACTTGTGCTCCAAATATAGACCAACTTGGTCAATAAGGGAACAAGGGTATAACATGGCTAGGCTTATAAAGCCCCCTAGAACCAATAGCCTAGTAACCTCCTATGAACCTATGGATCTACTGTACTGCTATATAAATAGTGTCCTGCTGGCTTAGTTTAAAAAATCATAACAATTCCTGAAAGTTGTCACTCCAGTCTTATTGGGAAAAGCATTTGCCAATGAGACTAGAGCTACACTAGGAAGCAAAACACCTGAGTAGAGGCTTCTTAAAGAGCCCCAGCAGGAAAGTCAATGATGGGTTTTAATTTTTAAAGAACCTCACATTTGGTTTGGGCTTTTTTTAAATTAATACTGTGGCCTGGCCATCCAGCTAGCACTGGACCCTAGTTAATTGCCTAGGTTGCTTTGTGCTGGATCAAACTCTGAGTCAAATAATATTATGTTATTTGAGACTCCCCCACAAAGAAAGGGTGCAGCTGCATAAACAAGAAAGCACCTTTTAAAATTCAAAACTGAAGTCATATGGAAAATCCTGCCTGAGACTCATATAAATAAAATGTGAAATATTACCTCTGAGTTGTTACATTTTATTTTTGGAGCATGCACATGAAGACAGATCTGCCTATAAAGACATTGCAGACTATTTAATCTCAAAAGGTAGTGACAGCATGTTTTATTAAAATTGGTTAGGGTCCAGAGTACCTGATCATTAGAGTTTGCTGTATCATCTGTTTGTTTAAAACTTCTATTTTAAATTTTGTGTGAAAGATTAATCCTGTTTACATATTTACCTTTCATGTGGAATTCCTCATATTTTTATTTCAAGTAAAGAACTTTATTCTTCAGTTTTAAATGTTTGTGACTAATGATTTATTTATTTATTTATGAGCTTTGGGATATGCATATTGAGTCTGGTATACAGACCACTGTTTTGCATTAGCCATTCAAAGAATGATTCCTCATGGTAAATGTTAACACTCAAAAGTTTTAAGGTTTGCATATTTTAAGGGTAAACAATAGTTTGTGTTTATGGATTTTGCCAGGATAGTCTGGCTGGTGACAACATTACCATAAAATGCTGGAGTGGGTATGGAGAGTTGTCATTGTGTGTGTGTGTGTGTGTGTGTGTGTGTGTGTGTGTGTGTGTGTGTGTGTGTGTGTGTGTGTGTGTGTGTGTGTGTGTGTGTGTGTGTGTATGTATGTGTATGTGTACATGTACACAAAATAACTCTGACAAGTTTCAATTACTGTTGCTAATATTTTACTGAAATGCACCTGTCTCAACCTAAAGTGGGTGATATCCTAAACAGTTAGAGATTATATTCCTGATCTGCAGCTGTACATTGTAAAGCTTATTTGGGTATGTTAGGTGTTAGCTATTACCCAAGGCAGCAGTATGCATTTAATGAATGACTTTAAGACACATTGTCATGTGCACATTAATTAGTTAGCAGCAGTGTGGAGTGAGAGACCATACTGCAACTTTTCATATATATTTGTTGTCTGTAAATGGGATTCATACACTTATTTATGACAAAAATATTTATTGTCATTACACATGGTATGAAATTATGCATTTTACTATATCAAACATAGAAAATACTATTTTCCTACCAAAACCAATCTTTCCCATGGAAAATATTGGTTTGAAGAACTGTATAGAACATAAAATAACATGGGATATATAAATAAGCCTCACACCTATCTATTTAAGCACCTTGCCAGCAGGAGGCTTTCATCAGCCTTTCACAGGGAAGATGTCACTGTTTTCATTAGTCTTGGAATGGAATAAACATGAAAAAGATTTGAGTCCTGACATTGAATAAACAAGAATGAGGATTATAAAATCTAGATCTTATGATTTACTGTTAAACTGCTCTTTCCTCAGAGATAAAGAGTTATGTTGAGCATATTTGCACACAGATGGACTTTCTGATTCCCACAGGTTCTTGAGACAGTATAACTTTCTGCCAGTATAATTTGTAATGTAGTGAGCTGCAAATAAGGTGCATCCTGTGTTTCAGGAATTCGATTCCTTCTGCCTTCACTTACACATTGTGCTTTTGTGAGTGTATAATTTAACTGAGTCACACTAGATACAGGGTTAAGGGCATGCCTTTTTTAACAAAGAATGGATCAAGTAACCTTAGTACTTGTTGTGATGTATAAGCAAAGAATCATCTGGCATTTAACAGTAAATGAATACATTATACAGTTTTATAATGGAGTGGGCAGAATTAAATGCATGGAATAGCTAAGGCAGACTTTCATAAAGATGTGGTCTTACTTGAAGAAAAAGCATACTACAATACTACAGAACTACCAATCAGCTTTAAGTGTACACTACGCTTCCAGCTCCAGGAAGGAGGTGGCCCTGTCCTTTAATTCATAACTGATCTGTTATGGTTACTATTATAATTTCTAATCCCCCAACCAAAAATGAATAAGGTAGGCACGTGTGTGTGTGTGTGTGTGTGTGTGTGTGTGTGTGTGTGTGTGTGTGTGTGTGTGTGTGTGTGTGTGTGTCTGGGAGGACAGAAACTTCAAAGACAAACTACAGAATGTAGGGTGGCAGTCACTTAAAGAGACATGGCAAGCAGCTTTGCAGAGTGTAAGTTTTAGAGGGGATAAGTATATCTATAAATTTTGGAGAGGATAGGTATACCCATGTACTACTAGGTGACCCCTTCTGGGTGCTGCATTGACCTGGTTGGTACCCAGACTCTAACACTTCTGTTCAGACGTGTGTCTTACAGCCAGTGGGTGGTGGTCACTGTATGGTGCTGCTATGGACAGTAGTAATATAGTGACTACATTTCTAGCTGTCAGAAAGCCACCACATAATGGAGAGAGTCTTCTCATGATTTACCATGTGGAAAGCAACCTGTATTCTGTAGAGGTAGGGACGCATATAGGTGTAATGAAAAAATGATTCTGGTATCAATCAAGGGTTTATTTGCCCCCATCTGCCAGTTCCTGTCATAGGGCAAGAGGGAATAATGAATGAGCTAAGGCTTTAGGAAGATTAGATTAGACTTATATGATGTATTCATGGTTGGTAGGACACCTGGTCTGAAGGTAGCCACCCATGCGGGGAGATCAACAAAACTAGCCAATGGCTTCAGAAAGAACAGTCATGTGCAGTTACTAAACATGGGAAAACTAGCCAATGGCTTCAGAAAGAACAGTCATGCGCAGTTACTACACATGGGAAAACTAGCCAATGGCTTTAGATTGAACATTCATGTGCAGTTACTAAACATGGGAAAACTAGCCAATGGCTTTAGAAAGAACAGTCATGTGCAGTTACTAAACATGGGAAAACTAGCCAATGGCTTCAGAAAGAACAGTCATGTGCAGTTACTAAACATGGGAAAACTAGCCAATGCCTTTAGAAAGAACAGTTATGTGCAGTTACTACACATGGGAAAACTAGCCAATGGCTTCAGAAAGAACAGTCATGTGCAGTTACTAAACATGGGAAAACTAGCCAATGCCTTTAGAAAGAACAGTAGGGTTACCACCTGTCCCACTTTGTGAGGGACAGTCCCTCTTTGGGCAGTTGTGTCCTGCAAAAAAATTAGTAAAAATGGCAAATGTCCTGAGATTTTAGGACAAAATGATTTCCTATATTTTATGTAATAGTCACATAAAACAGTTATTCTGTATCTGAAATACCTAAATATTATAAGAAACAGAATAAGCAACTAAAATACTACAAGTATAAGCTTTTATTTAGGCAAAAAAGTGAAGTTCTGCCCTTTGTACCTGCCGTGGGTATGTTTCGCCCTGCAAAATCTGACATTTGTACCAAAAATGTCCCACTTTGGGCATTTGAAAAGGTGGCAACCCTAAAGAACAGTCATGTGCAGTTACTACACATGGAAAAACTAGCCAATGCCTTTAGAAAGAACAGTCATGTGCAGTTACTAAACATGGGAAAACTAGCCAATAGCTTTAGAAAGAACAGTCATGTGCAGTTACTAAACATGGGAAAACTAGCCAATGGCTTCAGAAAGAACAGTCATGTGCAGTTACTAAACATGGGAAAACTAGCCAATAGCTTTAGAAAGAACAGTCATGTGCAGTTACTACACATTACACCCCTTGATATATGCTGCAAGTACAAATTTATAATATACAGAATATTCTAGTACCTTTACTATTTTTTTGATACTTCTACCTATATAGTGCATCTAAGTTAGTCTAAACATACGATATTCAGGATATTCCTGCCAGCAAAATTGAAATTTGATTCTCTTACACAAACATTACATGCATGGTCCATCTAATAAGTTTGTAGGTTCATAGATGATTACTGGGCTAATGGCACAAGAGCCTTTACAAGCCTAGCTAATAAAACTTAGGATATGACACTATCATATCGTAATTCCACAGATATGGGATCAGATAGTTTGTGGGTCTTTGGGTGTTGGATACCTAAGTCATTTTACAGACAGCCTTTCCATAAGGGACATGGACAGTACCCCAGAAGTGAATTTATGGTTACCCATCCATTTATCCAAATTCGTTTTGAAGAGGGTGAGGGAAGGGCTTTGTTTTATGAAGACGGAAAGTTTATTCCATAGATGAGATATCTTTTGGGATATAAATCTGTCTCTTCAGCAAGTTCTTTTAAAGTCACAAACAAGGTTCAGGTCCATGGATCATGTAACCCTCGTATAATTTTTCTTGCAAATATGTAGCATTTTCATCAGGGCTGGATCACAGAATGCCTTGTCAGGCATAAGTCCCCTCTGAATAAACGATATGAGAAAGACATGTATCTTGCACTTTGGGGCCTCAAGTGCCTAGTTAGGTACATGCAGAAGAGAGCATTGTACTCAATTATGTGCCTGATGAGGGCCATCTACAATGGCACTATGAACTCTTTTGAACTTGATGCCATGCCTTTACTTATAATTTGAGCCACACAGAAGGATTTCCTTATTACCCTAGCTACCTGGTGTTCAAAGTTTAGGTTACTATCTATCTGTGTTCCTAGGTCACTCACCACTTTTAGGGGTGTGCTATCAATATTATAATTTGCAGCAGTATCTGTTTTACTGAAGGGTCTGATTATGCATTTTTTAACATTTAGCCTTAGACCATGGTTTTGGCACCAGTCATTTGTCATTTTTACGACTGTTTGTAGAATTTTAACATCATTTGGGGATTCAATGATTGCTCTCAGCTTACAGTCATCACTGAACTTGGTGAACCACAGGCCCACAACACTGACCTTCACTACAGAGAAGTATATACTAAACAAGAGGGGTCCCAACACTAGGCACTGTGGGACACAGCTAGTAACAGGTTTCTTACTGGAAGTGGATTCACCTATCCGGACAACATGTGTCCAGTCAGTGAGTCAGTTTGCTATCCATCTGACTATGTAAGGGTTTATGCCTAACTCAGTAAGTTTATCTATGATCCCTGAGTGGGGGATTGTGTCAAAAGCTTTGTCCAGGTCCAGATAAGTGTTATGCACTGTTTTACCCTCATCCATGGCCCTGGTGGCTGTCTTGAAGAAGTCCACCAGACTGAGCAGGCAAAATCTCCCTTTCATAAAGCCAAATTGTGTCTGGTCCAATATTTAGAATTTCTATGTCATTATTGATTAGGTCCATGATAATTCTTTCCATGGCCATGCAGATAAGACTGGTCAAGCTTATGGGGCTGTAGTTCCCTTGGTCATTTAATGAGTCCCCCTTGTGCAGAGGGACAACTGTTGCAGTTCTTCATTTCTCTAGGATAAAGCCTGTCCAAAGGCTGTGGTTAAAGTGAGTTTTTAGTGGCCTTGATAGATTCTGTTTTAAGCCATTTAAGAAACATTCTGGAATGTTGTCAGGACCTGTGAAGGCTGTGTTTTTGGCTTTAATAATCACAGTAAGGACTTGGTCCATTGTAATGACCAGTAGGGGTATGGTTGTGGGCATTTCCTTACGTGTGGTAGGAGGTAATGAGGGGAGAAGTTTGAACTGAACATGTCGGCCAGCAGGATTGCTATAGTTTTATGCTGGGTATGTTGCCATTCATGATTAACTCAACCATTGCTGAACATTTCCCCTGAGGTTATAAACATAATTAAAAAAAGCTTTATGGTTATCTTTCACCTGGCAGTCATTGCCTCGTAGTTTGCTTTGGCAGATTTAACCAACTCTCTAATTTGCTTGTTTAGATGATGAGTGTCTTTTGGCACTGTTTTGTCTGTTCCTTCTTAGTTTTGGAGAGGATTTTTTCCTTTTGTTGAGTAGTCTATTTACACTAAGGGTCCACCAGGGCTGTTGATTTTTGCCAGTAATCATAGGCTTGACTCAGACAGGTACTGCCTCCTCTATGCAGCCTGTGAATATGATTGCACAGTGTTTTGTGTACAGCTCAGAGTAGGCCTTATTGTCATCTGGGTTCAGAGGGGCTTGGAAGTTTAATAAGCTATCACTTAGTTTGAGGTATATGGCCTTAGCAAACCTCTTAACAGATTTGGAGTGTGATGGGGGTTCTAGGTTAGTTGTAATACTAAAGGAGATAATTTTGTGATCAGATCTTACCAGGGAGGAGTTAATACATGGGAGGGAACAGCAGCCCCCCATGTTCATGAGTACTAGGTTTAGGATATTTGTACCTCTAATTGGGGAGCTAACTAGTTGCTCCAGGTTGTTTGCCTTGATGAAGTCCAAAAACCTCTGAGCAAGTGAAATTTGGGTTGTATAAGTCTCCCAGTTCATGGAGGGGTAACTGAAGTCACCCATAAGTATGGTGTTAGGCTGAATGTTAAGAGATTCCAGTAGGTTTGGGTAAGATGCGTGATTTTCCAGACACGTTAGGGGATCTGTAGCTAGCAAGGATATGATAGGGGGTCGCATCTATGGTTAGTTGGGCATGGAGTTACTCAAGCAAGTCATGTTGTTGGATCATTCTAGCAGTGTACTTGTCCTTTATAAACACTGAGACACCTCCTCCCTTTGTTTTATCCTGAGCTGAGGAGGAGTGATATGTACGAAAAGCATTATAGCCTTTGTTAGCTGGGGTGCTTTCCAAAGTTTTGAACCATGTATCTGTGACTGCACATAGGTCATGTTCTCCAAGCTGAAGAGTGCTTCCAGGGAGTGCACCTTGTTGTTTAAACTCCTAGCACCAAGCAGCTGTACCTTTAAGTAGTCATGAGTGATTTTTGTTATGTTGGAGGGTTTAGCAATTTGGCATGGCCTAAAAAAAGACACTATGGGGATAGATTAAGTTTTTGCCAGTATCCAGAAGACAAGTGGTGATAAGTGCAAACCATCTCTGGCAAAGCAGTGTGGTTTGATTATCATGTCTCCCCAGGCTGACAGATATTAGTTCCCCTTGTTGTGTCACCAGAAACTAAGCCAATTGTTGAAATCAATCATTTTTTTTGCTGGTAATGTGGCATCATCATTGGTGCATGTAAGATGATATTCAAGGCTAGATTCATACCTGCCTAGAACACATATTCAGATAGCTCCATCATGTCTCTCTTCATATAGTGAATTGAGGTACATCTTAAGTCATTTACACCCACATGGACTGTGACCATGTCATACTGGTACTTGTGGTTTAAAGACCTAAGTGCATGCATGATCTGGTGGATCCTGGCTCCAGACAGACAGATCACTGTGATCTTCACCTGGTGAGGGGGACATCATAGATTCATAGGTTCATGGGAGTTTACTAGACTAATGACAACAAAGCCCTTTTTAAGCCTAGCCATGCATTCCAAATCTCTGACAAGTTCTGATACTTTTTATAAGTGTAAGCAGAGGCCTGGGAGATGAAACATTTACAGGTTGCCTGTGTCCATTAGATACACAGGTGCCAAGCTAGGGATGAATTTCCTGTTCCTCATCCATTTGTCCAAGTCACACTTGGTTTAGGTTAGGGAGGAACTCTGCTTCACATAGAAGGGGAGCCTGTTCCAGAGATGGGGCAAAGACCTATCTCTCCAGCATGTCCTATTTATATCACAGGCAAGGTTTAAGTATTTTGAACAGGTCATTCTGGTGCAGTTTGTTTTGCGGATATGCAGGCGGTCCATCAGACTGGTGTCTGACAATGCCGTGTCTGCCAGGCATAGATCTCCCTTCAACAGCCTGTAGGAGACAGAATATAGGGATAGGGCCTTGAGGTAGTCTACATAGGACATTTTACTTATGCCCTGTATTCCTTTAGTGAGGAACCTTTGTGGACATTCCATTTGTTGGTTATGCTTGGTAAAGTACGTACCAAAAGGGGCATTGTGCTCAATGATAGGTCTGATAAATTCCGAATACAGTGGAACTTCCTTGCACCTAGATGCCATACCTTTGTTTATAAGTTGCACACACAGAATGATTTCTTCACTACTGTAGACACATGATAGTCGAAGGATAGATTACAGTCTATGTGTGTTCTTAAGTCCCTAACTACTGGGTCAGATCTAAGGGGTGTGTTGTCAATATGATAGTTACTCGGGTGGATGACTTCCTGAAGGCTAAAGTTATGCATTTCTTGGCATTTAGTTTTAGTCCATGGCTCTGACACCAGTTGTTTGTGTGTGTCAGCCCTTCCTGGAGAACATTTGTGTCAGTGTGGGATTCAATGACAGCTCCTAATTTGCAATCATCTGCAAATTTAGTCAGTCAGAGAACATTGACATTGGCCTTGACTTCAAAGAAGTAAATAGCAAACAGGAGCAGTCCAAGGTCCAATCCCTGAGGGACTCTACTTGTGATTGGCCTCTTTCTAGAGGTGGACTCCCCAATTCTAATCTCCTGGGTCCTGTCTGTGAGCCAGTTGGCTGTCTACCAGGTGACATATTGGTTTATACCTAACCTCTTGAGTTTGTCAACAATGTCCAAGTTGCGTATTGTGTCAAATGCTTTGGCCAGCTCAAGGTATGCAGTTTGAACCAATTTGCCCTCATCCATTGCTTTGATGACCTTCTCAAAGATGTCCACCAGGCTGAGTAGGCATGATCTGCCCTTGATGAAATGAAACAGGGTTGGGACCTGTGTCTGGAGGTTTACTGTATCATTATTGATCATTTCCATGATAATTCTTTCCATAGCTTTACATATAAGACTAGTGAGACTTATAGGTCTGAAGTTTCCAGGGTCTTTAGATGGCCCACCTTCATGCAGAGGGCTGACTGTTGCTGTTCTCCATTCATGAGACATGAACTCTGTTTGGAGGTTACAGTTAAGTAACAATTCCAGAGGGCTGGATAGGTCATGTTTCATGCTATTTAGAAGGCATCTTGGGATATCGTCAGGGCCCATCGATGCAGTGTTCTTGGCCTTAGGACAGCATTAAGGACCTGTTCCCTTGTTATAGCAGGGAGAGTTATGTTTGGTAGTATTTCCTGAGGGAAAGTTGACGGGGAGAGAGGGGCAAAATTGGAAGTGAATTTGTTGGCCAATAAGTTTGCTATAACTTCTGTCTCAGTATAGGTGGCTGCATTTACAATGAGCTCTGCACACAATTTTGTATTGCCTTTAAGGTTGCAGACATAGCTAAATAATGCCTTGTGGTTGTCCTTGACCTGAGAGGTCAAATTTTCCTCATCTATGGCTTTAGTAGACTTTATTTGTCCTCTGCATTGTTTGTTTATTTTGATGACAGCACTTTTATCCTGCTGGGTGCTGCACCTCCTAATGTTTGCCATGATTTTCTTCCTTCTGTTATACAGCCTATTGATTTTGTGATTCCACCAGGGTGGCTTGTTTTTTGAGTTAGTTCTGTTTTTCTTCCTGGTGGGTACATCTGCCTCTTTGCAGCTATTAACATGCTTGTACGGGGTTTCTGTGAATGGTTCTGCATAGGCAGCAGTGCTTTCGAGGGGTTATGAGGGCTTGAAATTTTGCTAGGTTATCACTTAATAACAGGAAGTTAGCCTTAGAGTAGTTCCTGAATGTTCCAGGGTTCGCTGGGGGTTCAGGTTTTATTTTTACTTCAAGGAGACCATTTTGAGGTCTGATCTTACCAGGGAAGACATTACACTAGGGGTAACAAGGGTATCAGTATGTGTTACGATGGAATCTCCATTAACTACAACATTTGGCTGTGTGGTGTGTTGCAATAAGGCATAAGAATCACGTGTTGTGTGAGGGGCTGTCTTTTTTGAATCTGTGCTAGACCACTGAGAGATGCTTTTAGGAAGTCTTGGAGATTTCAGTAGATTACAAATAAATGAGTACATATGCATATGTGGGTCTATGTGTTTGTTCCTTAGTGACTGTAGTGAATGTCTTGTGTGTAATGCTGACAACCTGGTTTGCATTCTTCATGTGTATGTGAGAGTGTTGCCTCCAATGGCATAGTGTATCTACATCTGTCACACACTTTGTTTGTCTGTTCTAAAAATGAAAGGGTTGTCAGTTTACATGAGGCAGTTACCCATATCCACAGCCTAGAAACAGAGATGACAGGAAAGCATCAATCCGTTGTACAAAATCCTTAGTAGATGGGAAGGAGTAAGGGAGAGTCACTTAATGGTCAAAGTAAGAGTGTTTAGTAGTTACTATTAGATGATCTACAGTGGTACCACCCTCTCCACAAACTGGCAGCTCTTCAAGCAGCTGTGAACTGTAGGAGACTATGGAGAGCATTTCCTATAGAAGATTGTAAACTGGAGAGGTTTGCTTATGCACAAGGCACTGATAACTGTTTTTGTGTGATGCATAAATGTGAGGCATTTATACCAGCAGGATGAAAGACTTTTACACAGTTAAACCCTGAAGCCAATCAGACAAATACACAATAAGCCTTCTACCAGAATTTTCCAACTTGGATGGGTTGAATCAGCCGTCTGCTCCTACCAGAGTGCAGAAAAAAGCTTTCTTACTGTAAAACAAACTTGTTTTAAGCTCAAATGCAGTAACAAATGCTTTACAACAAAAGGAAGAACTCCTGCAGTATCAGGAATCCTTGCTACTGAGAGTCACATCTGAATCTTATACTGACAACTACCAATTGTACGATATCCAAGACTCGAGGCACATGGAAATTCCCCACAAGATTAATTTTATTGAAGAACAGTGAGTTAAGCGCTTTCGTCCAACCTACTAGGACTTCTTCAGAACTAAAACAAATTAGTCAGCCTCTCTTTAAATATCAAAAAGTTTACAACATTAAACAATCAACAACCACTGTAAAGCTCCAGTTGTAAAAACATTTAAAAAAACATTTCATGTTGAAAAGCCCTCTTAAAAGTTGAAAATTAAAACTAACAGTGTACTATGCAACTTTAATAATTGTCACTACATTGATGTCTAAAGACTTTTTCAAAATATTTGCACCAAACCTAAATAAATTACAATTTTGCTGCATTTATTTTAAGTACAGAGTCGATTGAAATATAATCATTAAGACCTGACTTTGATGCTACATCCATCCTAAGTTGCCAGAAAAGCTCCCTGTATTCCAGTTTTCCCATGCTCCACCTCTAACATCATGTGGAACAATTTACAAGATTCCAAAAACAAATTTATTAAACCCCTCACATTCAGTAGAATCGCTATATAATGCATTGTTATGAGTGGCCTTCCTCACATTGTAAAGGTGTTCGTAAATTTTTTTAGAGAGCTTCCTCTCAGTCATCCCCACATAGAATGAATAACACTGATTACAAAGGGCTAAGTATACCAATCCTGTTGAATTACAATCACCTTTCTTAAATATAACAGTTGCCTGGATTACATTCTTTAAGGTCACCTGTTCCTCCTCCAGAATGTATGAACAAAAGTTACACCTCCCACATTTCTTGCTCCCTTTCTTTACAGAGTGCTTCCCCTTCTCTAAT